>NC_031783.1:3054802-3071188 GCF_001522545.3 Parus major
TCCCTGAACTGTCTCCAGACTGTCCCTGAACTGTCTCCAGACTATCCCTGAACTGTCTCCAGACTGTCCCTGAACTGTCTCCAGACTGTTCCTGAACTGTCTCCAGACTGTCCCTGAACTGTCTCCAGACTGTTCCTGAACTGTCTCCAGACTGTCCCTGAACTGTCACCAGAGTGTCCCTGAACTGTCACCAGACTGTCCCCAGTCACTGCAGCTGCAGCTGAAACATGTGAGGCAAATTCTGGGTGCAGAGCAGGTGTGGTCAGCAGCAGGGAAAGGGAACACAGAGGAAGCTGCTGTGGCTGGGAAGGTTTCTCAGGGAAATGACTCCTCACCCAAGACCATTGTGCTGGGGGAAGAGAAGAATCCTGTGGTAAATACGAGTCAGGACGGCTGAGCCCTTTTATGTCTTTCACTGAGAGTTCTCTTCTGCCTGACAGCGTGAGGTGGCTGCCAGAACAGAGGTTTCTGTGTGAAACAAGCTGGGGAAAGGACTTTCATCTTGAGCAAGAAAGAGCTTTTGTGTCTCATCAGAAGGGGCCAGGGCTGGGGGAGCCCCAGCAGAGCAGGAGGATGCTCTGGCCAGCACAGGACACAGTGGGGCTCAGCCCTGTAACTCCCCAGTGGGGCTGTTCCTGCCTCTCATTATTCCTGGCTCTGTGCTCCCATTCATCAAAGGTTTCCCTGACTGCCTTCTGCAATTACACACCTGGTTTTTTAACCTTACACAAGTCAGACCGGGTGACACAGAGCTTCAAGCCATTTGGCCTGGAAAACTTCTAGGGATGGAGGATGCACAGCCTCTCTGGGCAATGGTTTAATACTTAATTTTCTTAATAGGAAAAAAAGTTTTTCCTTTGGCACATAATAACCTGTACTTCCCCCCCTGAATAAAGGCACAGATCAGCATGGATAAGACTTCTGGCATTGCAGAAAGGTCATCTCTGTTGTTGTCATTGAGCTGTGTAATAATAAATTCCATCTCTCAACTGTAATTTCAGATTTGCAGATTAGCAGAAGTCTTATGATCCGCCTCTTTCCTGGTATGCTGGAGACACTGCTAAAAATAGAGTAAGTAGCAAAGCTACCTGAAATGGTCTGAGCCTAAACAGTGGTAAAAACTAATTTACAGTGGATGTCAGTTCTGGCTTGTTTCCAAAGGAATGTTTTGGGATGGCTTGCTATATACTGGAAATTGTTTGGTAAGGATTCGTTGGTGAACAGATGAATCAAATTGACATTTCCATTACCAACAGGAGATCTGTCGGTGGCCAGAATTCATGGGGAAGGATGTGGGATGATAGTATGACTTTTCATTATGTTTAATATTGTCAGAGAAATTAAATAGCCACTATTATTCATCTCTTGGGTAGGAACGTATCTGAATAGTAACACAAAATGGGAGATCTGATCAAAACCCACTGACCCAGCAAGACATTGATGTGTATTTTAATCACTCTCTTTGGGTCACTCAGATAATTTACTCTTCATAATAAATCTGCAAGAAGCTAGGATTTACATTTCTCAGGGCAGTGCTTGGGAGGATCAGTGTTCTGTCCTTGTGTGCTGGTCTGAAGCCCTTTGGGACACCCCAGTGTGGCTCTTCTTCCCAGGGGGAGCAGCATTAAGGCCCTCAGGACATCTACACTTTTGTCACCTGCCTGTGGGTTGAGAATAAGTGTCCAGAGATGATTTATAGGGCACTTGTTTCCCTGTCAGGCTCTGAGGAAGGGAGGGGTCTGTGGGGGAGGGCTCTGCTCAGAGTGGAAAAGTAACCACTTACAGAAATGGATGGATAGGAGAAATGGAAAAGGGACTCGGGAGGCACTTTCACCTTGGAAAACAAAGATTGTAGGTTTATTGTGAAAATTACTGAAGTCAGGTTGAAATGGAGTGTGCCAGAGGCACTGGGTATATAAATGTATAGAGAACACATCATGAGGAGCAGACACTCAGGTAGGACTAATGGAGAAGGCATTACTGGTAATTAATGGCACTGCCCAAACCCTTGTGACTGGCAATTCAGGACAGATGATGCCTGTAACTGATATAAAGATTCAGACAGTTGCCTATAACTTGCTGTGCTGTATTGTAAAGTCATAAAGCAGGAGAGCTGGTGGACTTGTTTTGCATAAAGCATTTGCATTATGCAGGGATATTATTATTAACAGTACAAAGGGGTAACCCTTGAGGTCATAAAATGCATGGTTCAATGAGTGACTTTGACTGCAATTATGCATTAGAGATATTAATGAGAAGGCTGATAAATGAATTGGTGATGCATGTAGATTTAACCACAGCAAAGAGCCCTCCAAAGCAGTGCTACAAAAAGTTTGTCATTTATCTTCTTTATCCACTGATGCAGATGTAAATTAAGTTTCTTTTATTCTTTTTAAAATGTTGTTGTTGTTAGAAGTTTTTTTTTATTGCAGTGGTTTAGCTTTTGCAGCACAGAGTTTATTATTCAGGGGTTTTTTTTACTGGAATGCTGTCTATGAGAGGGGTTGGACAAGCTGACCTCCAGAGGCTCTTTCCAGCTGGAATTATTCTGTGATTCCACGAGCAGTATGCATCAGGACCCTCTGTTTAACACAACTTATCTGCTGTAGAATCTGTTCTGCCAACTGGAGCCCATCGAGCCTCAGCAGGGGGGATATTAATAGGTTGCTTATTTAATGCAATCAATCAGTGCAAACTACAGATTGCCCGAGGCTGGAAAAAGTATTGTTGTCCTCACACTTCTGACCAGACATCTGCTGTGGGAGATGACAAGGGGAAAGGCAGGCTGTGGCAGGCTCTGAGGACCTCAGGATGCAGGCAGGATGAACGCCAGCAGATCCCTTGAATGAGTGTGATGCTAATGACTCTCCATCCATGGGCATGGCTGGAAAATAGCAAATGTAATGCCTGGAGTTAAGACAGAAAAGGAAAGAAAGTCATTTGGTCTGGTATCGGGTCTTGGAGCTCGAGAATATGTGTTATGGTTTAATGAAGAGTAGAGAGAATGCAACATGGATTTAAAGGCTAATTTTTCACCGTGTGTCTGATTGCCTGCCCTGCCTGTCTCCATACAAGTGGAGGTGATAACATTTTGGAGAGAAGGCTTATTTATGCTAAGGGGCCGTGCAGGAGGGGTTGGAATCAGTGTGAATTGTCCAAGAAGAACAATGGCTGAATCTCTGTGAGTGTCACAGTAATGGGGCTGTGTAATTGCTTTTCTGTCTGAATACCAGGCAGCAAGACCTAGAGCCTTAAGACAGAGCAAGCTTGCAACAGGGCACATTCTGGCAAGCACAGGATGTTAAAAATCAACGCCAAAAACATTGCTTTCAGGCCTGTATATTTAAGACACTGCTGTCTTAGTTTGGTTGTGCTGACTCAGTTCTGTACTCTGCAGGGAGAAGGGCTCTTCCTGCAGGTGTGGGCGGCCAGCCCTCGCCCTCCTGTTGTGCTAGGAGTGGGTGAATACAGAAAAAATAGACTGGACACAGAAAAACTCTTTGGGATTGTGGGCAGACAGCTGTGCTGCTCTCCCTGGCAAAGCAGCAAGGAAAGTGAGACTTGTGGAAGCATGAAAGGACTTGGTAATGCCCATCAACGAGAGGAAAATGAGTAGAAAATCAGTGGATTTTTCTACCTCTATAGAAATCAGGGAAGGTGCCTCAAGTACAAGGAAATGCTCACAGAGATAATGCAGTGACTGAAGATTGAGACATCTTCACAGAGCAGAGCTGCCTTTGAGCTATAAATGCAGCAGAGGGAAAGGAAGAATTGAGGAGTCTGTAAAGGACAGGTGGAATGGGTTTGTTCTGCAGCTTTCTTCTCCTTCCCTCACAGCTGAGGGCTGCTGTGGCTGGCAAGGCTCTGGAACAGACTGTAGGGCTCAGAAGGTGTAGATTAATAATAATAATAATAATAATAATAATAGTAATAATAATAATAATAATAGTAATGATGTTGTATAGAAGCTCTGACAAGACTGGCCAGCTCCAGCCAGAATAACCTGGAATAACCCAGAATAACCAAATAACCTGGAAATTCCATTTGAATAGCTAAAAGCCAAAACTAGCAGGGTAAAAGACCTGATGCACATCTCCAGAGTGTGTGGAGGTGATTCACAGCACAACTGACCCTGTAGAAGATGACACAAACCTGAAAGGGACCCAGAACTGACATTATTTGACAGAACCAGCCCTGATGATGTAAAGTTAATAAAAATAATTCATGGACTTGTGCTGGATCTGAGGCATGAGGAGAATGAGGCTAAAAGAGAAAATCTGAGCATATTGTCTGGCCTCATGAATATGAGAAACCATAGAGCCTGTTCTCACAGGAACAAATGTATTAGGATTTTACAGGCAGGAGGGCAGGCAACACAACATATAAAGATTGATATTGCTGAATGTGTTTTTGTCAGTTCAGTGTCCACTGGGGGTTATGGAAAGCTCCAAAGAGAGACCTTGGAGAGCTGGGAGTCTGGTCTGCCACAGAAAAATGAGTGTGAGCAGTGCCTGTGTGTGTTCTGTGGGAGGAGGATCAGCCTGGTCCCACCCATGTCATCCAAAAGGACAGGTTTTCCTACAAGAAAGAGCCATGAAAGAAGAACAGGATGCAGGGGGTGTTTGTGTGAGGCTCAGACACCCCTTCCACAGTGCACAGAGCCTTCACTGGCTTTGTGATGGTGCACCCTGTGGGGCTGGCTCTGAGGGGACACTGCATCTCCAGAGACTCCCATCATCCTACTCCCCCTGTGCCCACCTGTGGAGGGAATTGGCTTTTCCCAGTCCCTCTGGGTGCTGCCACTGGGCACACACAGTGCACAACCCTGTTATCCCTGCAGGTACCTGGAGGTGCCAGCTGTGGATCTTGGCTGCAGCGTGGCACAGAGGGGCTGTGTGGGCAGTGCTGTGCCTGTGTCTGCACAGCAGATTGGAAGTGAAATAAATTGTTAACAACAGGGAACTTAAACCAGGGTCTTTGTGAGTGCAGCAGAGACCATCCTGCTGAAAGGCAGGTGGGAGCTCTGCCACTAAAGTTGGTGTCCCCAAGGAGATGTGCCCAGCAGGTTCAGAGTGTGGCTGTGGCCCCCTCCCATCACCCAAGGTGACGTGTGGTGGCACTGGCAATGATGTGCTTTTAGTGTTTTTGTAATTGTTTTCTTCTCCTCCTGTTATTTTTGGAACAAGCTTGAGGTGGATTATAGCCCAGCAGAGGGGGAGAGGGGCTGAACTCTCAGGTTACCCATGTCCTCCTCAGGGCCTGGCAGGAGCAGCAGGATGGACGTGTTCTGGGCTTTGATGGGTTTGTCACACAGACCAGGGAAGGGACTCTTTCCAAGAAGTGTCACTGACTCTGAGAGGGACTGGGTGAACCAGTGGGGAGTGTGGCTGCCACTGCCACTGCACAACACAGCACAAGGACACCGCTCCAGCCCTCCACCCTCACCTTTACAGAGCAGGCTGCATGGCCAGGCCTGTGGCAGAACCTGGGGGACAAACTGCTCACCCATGGCACGCTGCTGGTTCCCAGATGGGGAGGAAGGAACTCCAGGGCCATTTTCCTGTGTTTCCCCACGAGCAGCATCCTCCTTCCCTTGGGACAGGCTCCATAGTGGTGCTCACCTTAAGGGACCCTTGCAAGGGGCCACAACCTTTCAGCTTAACCCGTCTGAGCTGCTCTGTCAGCCCAGTCAGCACAGACTGGGAGAGCTGGAGGTCACAGACCCTCCCCTGTCTCACTGCTGGGTTGGTGATTTAGGAGCAATGGCAGAGTTTTGTACCCTGGCCCCTGTTTCCTGGCATAGGACCTGGTTGGACTCACCACAGCTGCTCACCACTGTGCCCTGGGTTTGTGCCCCTGAAAACAAGGGGGAGGTTTGAGGAAGGTTTGAAATTCCCAGGTCTCATTCCAGTTGTGTTCAAGTTACGATGCTGATTGATTTGATGTGCAAAGCATTTTTAGACAAATAAAAAAGAACAGGCACCATTTTCTAACAAGTAATGTCATTTAATGAATGATACACTCTAGAAAATAGAAACTACCCAGATGCTGGTTGGTTGGTCTGTTTGGGGCTGGGAGAAGGCCCTTGCTTGGACGTACAAAGCCTTCGTGGGATTCTTTTGTCAGCATTTGTAGTTGCTGGAAACAAGGAAACGTCCATAGATTGAAAGAGACACCAAAGGAGCAATTGTTTTCTAAAATGTGGGAAGAGTGCAGGATGCCCTCCCAGTCTGTGTCACTGGGCAAGTGGCATGAGGGCTCAGAGCTCAGCAACACCTTCCCAGACAATCCATACCTAAAAGGGACAGACTCAACCGACGGGAGCTACCACAGCCCAGTCTCTGAAATCACCGCAGACCTCGCGCCTTGCACAGCACCCCTGGGCTCTGGTGCTACTGCACTGCTCTCTGGGTGCCTTTCTGCGTGTCTTGTGTCTCTTCCCTCAAGGTCTGGCTGCTGATTCCAGGGAATATGCTTTTCAGAATGTCACAGTAGACCATGTACAGCTCTGGGTCTATTTTGGGCTTGGGCAGGGAGCGGGAGTTGCAGGCCTGCTCGGCAGCTGGGCGCTGGGGCCGGTAGACATCGCTGAAGAGGACGGTGAGGATCTTGTGGGCAGCCTTGTAAGGGTCATCCTCAAACTGCACCATGGCCTTGAGCTCCGTCAGGGTGTACCCGTTGTACCTCTTGCTGTCCTCAGCCAGGGGCTGCACCGTCTCCCCGATGTGTCTCACCTTCCACTTCAGGCATTTCAGGTCTTCCTTTACATCCTCTAGCTCTTTCTCCATGGCTTGGAATTCCTGTGTGGTTACAAATCTCCTGCCAAGGAAAGAAGTGGCAGAGACAGGGTGGAGTTCAGAGGCTCGGAGCAGCGGGATCAGCCCAGCTTGCCTGGGGTCGGAGCAGACCGTGGAGGTTTGGGAGGGACATCCTGGCCATGTCCCTGAGCACCATCCCCTGCTCTGCTCTGCTCTGCTCTGCTCTGTCAGGCTCCAAGTGACAGCAGAGCTGTGCTCTGCTGGTACAAGGGAAGGTTGTGCTGCCTCATTTGGAAGGAAAGGAGGCACCTGAAAACTGTGCCCTGCTGGAGGAGCTGAGGTTGGCAACCTGCCCCAGGTCTGTCGTGAGGTCTGGAGAGCTAACTGGGTACATGGAAATAGGGCATTTTGCTTCCTGGGTAACAGGGTTTAATGGAAGCACAGCAAAATTAACACTGGGAACATCTCAATCATAAAATATATTTAATTTTTTTTTTATGGGGGGTCTCTTAATGGTTCTATACCAACATGGGCCATTTGAGGACTTAGACACCTGTGTGGTCTGGATACGTACCTCTCATGATCAGGATCTTCCAGATCTGATTCAAACCCCTTTCCTGTATTCTTTAATTCAGTTTTAGAATAGCCAGGAGCCTGGGAACTCTCTTCAGGAGTCGCTGTTGCTGGAGGCCTTGTGCTTGTCCTGGTTGGGGTCAGTGTGTGATCTGAAGCTGAAGCTCGTACGTTTTGTGCTGTGTGAGGACAGAAGGTGGAGAAGGAAGCTGCACTGATCCCTGGGCTGACAGGAGAGGAGTCAGAGTATTGCTGTGGCTTGGCTGAGCTGGGTGTTAGATTGAGCCTGAGGCTGGCTGGGCAAGATGCTGGAATAGTCCTTGCTCCCAGTGGGCTGGAACACGATATTGCTAAATTTGTATCTCTTTGCTCAAGTGCTTGAGGGTTTGGTGATTCCCCTGGGGCCAATCTAGTGATGGAGGTGATGTCCAGCAGGGTTTGATCCTGAACCATGGAGATCTGGCTGGTTGGTTCTGATGAGAGTGAAGAGCTGCTTGATGTGTCGCTGGAAGAGCTTGACGTAGCGAATGGGGGTATTTTCTGAGCATTATGGTCACTCCTGTTCCTTTGCGGGCTAGTGACACTTAGAGCTGGGTGTTGTGAAGCCCTAAAGAAAGACAAACACACACTTTTTCCTCTGGACTGGGCTAAAGGCTTATAAGAAAATTTTAGTCCTATTTTGGGACAATTTGAAGCCTGTTTCCCACAGCTGCATTTCCCCACAGGCTGATTTGCCTCTCTTTATACACGTCTGTATAAAACCCTCTGCTTCTCATCACCAAGAGCAAAGCATTTGTGAATAAGGCACATGAATTCAGGACCAGCTCCTCCCTGCTGCCAGGTGAGCACGTGTCAGCCATCCTCAGTGTGAGAACCACTGGGACATCCACGCTCTCCTTCCCAAAAGTCACACTGCTCTGCGAGAACCAAGCATTTGGTGCTGGGGAAGGACAGGAAGGGATGAAAGCTGCTGGCACAATGACTGGAAGAACACAAAAACCTGGCTGCAGGTGGTCACAGCACCTCTCCCTGCCCATCCTGGCCAGTGTGCTGACCTGCCTTCCTTCCATGGACCCTCATGCTTCAGTCTCCTGGGGGCACTGGGAACCCAGGGAATTAGAGGATGGCTGAAATTTTCTTAGTTTGTCAGTACTGACGGCAAGAGAGGAAGATGTTCCACCCCTGTGGCCTGGAACTGTGCTGGCAGGTAGGGAGTGCAGCTAGAAATGCCTTGACCTTGAAGGGGAACACAAAGACAACCACTGTGCAGATCATGGTGCAGGACTTCTGGCAGCCAAAGGACATGACAAGCTTTTGTAGTGATGCCAGGGACCAAATGAGTCTTTTTGTGCATCTGGTAAATTCTTATGGTGGAAGACAGCAGCAAATCCTGGTCTGGGTGGGATGTGGGAGATCTGTACACGAGGTCCTGTCCTGTCAGCACCAGCACTCTGAATTAGCTACACAGTCACTTCTCCTCCCTGCACCTTTTTCAGTGTTGGATGCAATCAAACACCAAACATTTAAGGTTCTAAAGAGCATGTCTCACACCTCTGGGCTTCAATAGGGTTAATTTGCTAAATCACAGCTTAATTATCAGGTTTAAATAAAATTTAAAGGTTTTATAATTGGAAATGCAGACAGTTACAGAGCTACTGCAGAAAAGCAGAGCCTAAAAGGAATCATAAAATGGGTTATGGAAAGGGCAGGAGAGAAAATAAGCACACGTGTGTCCCAGGGAGCACCTGGGAGTGCCTTGCCTTCTTAACCTGGCTAAACAGGGTGTTCAAACAGGGAGAGGCCACGAGAGGTATTGGGAATCTCCATCCTTGGACATGTTCAAATCCAACTGGATGAGGAATGAAGCAGCCTGATCCAGCCTGGACTTTCTGGGAGCACAGGACTGGACAAGAGCCCTCTGGGGTCTCTGTCCTCACTGTGTTATTCTGTGGTTCTGCCTAACTGTGAAAATAATTTATTCCTCCCCCAGCTCTTCTTTCTTCTCTCTTTTCTCCCCTCTGTGTCCCATCCTTCTCTCCCGTTGGAGCCTCTGGGCTGTCCCTTTTCCCACTGACTTTATAGTGCTCATTACTGGAGAATCCCTCATGAATAAAAATGTTTTTAGAGGTAAACCAGACTTATTTGGCTCAGAGGGATTGCTGCCCCTTCCTTGCATGTCAGGGTCGGCAGCTCAGGCTTTGGACTGTGGGAGACAAGAGACAACCCCATTTAAAGGCAATTAAAACAAAAATGCATTTTGCTGTTAAAATTACATGCATTTATCCAAAAATATCTCACAGTAAAGTAAAACTAGTAAAACTATCTGAACCTGAACTGAGAGCAATCCCTACCTCCATTCTAGGGGGAATAGGGTATGCACAGAAAGTGAAAGGCTATTTGGGTGCACACACGGTCTGAAAGACTTCATTTCACATGTTCAGCAGTGTGGGACAGGGTTGGCTTTTGTGGGGGGATGGTTTGGGGAGTTTTTTGCATAAATCCAGGATTAGCTGTAGGAGATGAAGCATTTATTGAAAGATGCAATTTAAAAGAGTGACAGAAAGCACGTTTCATAACTAATCCCACTGAAATTTATATAAGAAACCTTTCAATTCACCTGTGTACTGGAGGAAACAAAAAATGTATTATAACCTGTCAGCTTATTTTGCTTCCCTTTTCCACCCCTTCGCTTTCACGGACTGCCGTGCTCCACACGGGACTGCATTTACTTTTATCATCCTCTTTATCTCAGAAACAGGAAAACTGGTAGCTCAAGAAGCAATGTCAAAGCAAAATGTCAGTCTGGATGTTAGCAGAGGTAGAGGACAGAACTGAGACCTTTAGCTTTGGAATTTCCTAGTGGGCAAGGCTTTGCCTGAAGACAGGAATGAGATTCCCACTGCTGCCAGTGCAGCAAGGCTGGATCTTCGACCTCAACCATGGTGCTTTTTCAGAGGGGATTTTTCCCCCCCCGTTTTTTTTTTTTTTTATGTGGTGAATCACTATGAACTGAATAAATTACAGGAAGAATTGCAAGAGCTGGAGTTGGAATCAATGCTGACATGAAATAGGCAGCTGATTGCAGCTGTCAGGTACCTCCACAAGGAGAAACCTTGGCTCAACTTTGAGCGACACTTCAAATGCGTCAAGCCCTTGTTGTCTGCCGCCTCCCAGCCTGTGCTGCTCAGCATATAAAGCATGTTCCCCGTTGTCACAGTGACCTTGGCTGCCGTCTGTGCCTTGCCCTCTCCAGCTGAGCTGGTGCTACAGACTTTTTTGGAGACATTTGAAAGTTGCCTGCACATCCAGCACCACTTTGCTTCCATGGCGCTCACGACCGAGGGAAAACAAAACAAACCAGTGGATATTCTTTTTCTTTTTTTTTTTATGAATCATTCCCACCGTGTTTTAAACCTAGAGTTCTTCTGATGAACTTGTCTGAATAGAAGAAAATTACACTATGCTTTAGAGTGAAGCACTGAGGGATTGGTTGCATAAATCTCACTGTAGACAGCCGGGGTGGGAGGATGGTAAAAGAGCTGTGGGATGGACCCAGGGGAAATGCCTACAGGGTGATGACATGAGAATAAAACTATTTTTTTCAAGGCCTCCTCTTTGTCAGGTGACCCTTCTGAAATGCCCACGCTGCCAAAACAGTGACATGTTATTTCTTTAACACTGAATTAATTTTGAATAATCTTTCAGTTTTCTACAAGAGAAGCTGGTGTCCTGAACTCTGGGTTTATCTGCCTCAAATAACACCAAGGCTTTCAGCCACAGACAATAAGAATTTGCTGTTTCCTGCTCAGCTCTTCCACTTCTGATCTATTTATCTCTTCTTTGGCTTTGCCACCACACTTATCCCTCCTTGTCCTTTGTGATATTTCTCCTGTCTCTCTCTTGCCCATTGGACATTCACCATCTGCACCTCTCCCAGCTGCCCCGTGGGATCCAGGCTCCTCATATTTAATGCCTCATGGTGGGAGAACTCTGGAGGAAAGGGTGGAAGTGGCATGGACATACAGATGTCTGAAATCAGGGACTATTGCTGGCTGCAGCCTAATAACAGTGAGCATTTCTTGCTAATAAATTACTGTGCAACAACAAAAATACCCTGATGTGAAGCTTCTCCTGTATTTTTATGCAGTAGCTATACACAGCTGGAGCATCGAGATCTCCCAGTCCTGCACTTCTGAAAGAAAAAGCTGAGACCTCCAAGGTCAAAAATGACAGCAAATAGACTTTAAAAGTGTGTGGAAATGCTAAATTTGGTCCGTCCGGGGGTATCAGATGTATAGGGGCCAGTGCCATATGTTTGCACAGGAAGGCAGCTTGGGGAGAGCAGAAGATGCCAAGTTATAGTTAGAGCTCCCTGGTGCTGTCCTCAGCTCAGGTGAGTTTAAACCCTGCTAGAGGGGTTTAAAGGAAATAAAATAATTTTCTTTTTAACTCTGTTACAAGAAAATTATAGGTCGGTGATGGACATTAAATGGTTTAATAGAGAGTTATCAAGACTGAACAACTGCATTGTCCTGATTGAGACTCCTCTGGATTCAAGCTTCTGATGGAATTTCTAATTTAAGGCCACTTCTCAAAACAGAGAGCTCGGTCTTTCCAACAGAGGAACCTGATATCCTGCCCTGGCATGAGGCCCTTTGTGCTACCTGTGCTCCCACAGTGCTGTTGGGCTGCTCAAAAACCTTTAACATTCTCTCTTCCAAAATCACCTGGCCAGGTAGGGTTTGTCTTCCACAAGCGCTCAGCCTTGTTCTCCTCTTTACAGCTTTTCACTCCTCAGGGACACTCCCCCAAATCCTTTCCTCTCCACAAGGACAGATGTCCTGTTGTGTGTTCGTGGGAGGACAGGAAGATTCACGATGCCTGAGGATGAGGCAGCATTCCTTATCTGCAGTTGGGTTCAGATTGGAACCTCCTCAGAGCACTCCTGGGTGAGGGCAGCTGGCAGGTCCTGCAGGGAATGAGGTGCTGGTGGAGGAGAGCAGCGGGGATGGCTCCAGGTGGTCCCTCCTGGTGTCCTGCTGGCACAGGACCACCCCTGTGGAAGTGTCCATGGAGTGCTCCCGGTGACCTGCTGGCATTTCCTCTGCTGGTGGCACGTGGCTGCTGGCTTGGTCTGTTCCAGGTGATGTGTCCCCTTCCTCCACACCACCCATGGGGTCAGTGTGACCTCGGTGGCTGCTCTGCCTTTAGCCAAGCCCTTCTCACGCCGTTCTCTCCCCATTCTCAATCCTCTGCTGGCCACAGCCCCTGGAACGGGGAATGTGACAAGGACTGGGGGTGTGGGACCCTGGAACCAGCATCAAGGAGGATCCTGGGGTCAGGCCCAGGCCAGTTATGGCTTGGTGGATTTGTTCGAGGAAGGAGAGGTTCATCTGAGCATTGTGAGGCTTTGTGCCATCCCAAGCAGCAGTAACTAGTGGTTTTTCCTCCCTAATAAGCATGGATAATGAGCATTTTGCAGTTTCTATCGGATTTGTAAGTAAACTGTGAAATGAGAGCACAACTTCACTCCTGTCACTTCATTAATATTGATCTGATTTCATTACAGAAGGATGTGAGGCTGAGCCTGATGGAATATTGAGGGATGGCCACTGCTCTTTAACCTGGCTCTGGGCTTCTCGTTTGGGGTTAGCTTTCAGCTGTCAGCACTCTATGGGGTGAGCTCTGGGTCCTTTAAAATGGAAACACTTGGGACAGGGCTGGCCATAGGACCAGCAGAGCCTGTTCCTTGGAACACCTATTGTCAAGACTTGTTATTGGTTCTTTGAAACAAAGACCTCTGGAGAGGCTTTGATAATAAAATGAGGACATCTGAGCACCCACCAGGAGCTTGGCAGGTGAGGAACTTCCTCAGGAAACACGACCCAGATCAATTTTGTACCAACAGACATTCTCAGGCCTGTGAGAATGAAGGACATGGATCTGCCTGTGGAAAAGTCCATGACTGACATGACATTTTCAAGGAGCAGGAGTTACCAAGTGAGCTGATGACAAAGCGAGCTGGAGAGCAGTGCCAGCACTATCATGCCTGTGGGGACACCACCTGCAGTGACATGGGACTGGAGAGCTGTTCCAGCAGGTCTGGGGAGGGAGCAGGGCCCTCAGGGGTTGGGGTTACAGACACCAAGCTTCCATGAGTATGTGGCTGAGATGTGCATCTCAGCAAGACAGAGGCAGCAAAATGCCATGAGGTTTCCAAATTTTAACAGCGCAGAGCCAGCAAGTCACTCTCCCAAGGCTCCCTCCTGCTGAATGAAGGATCACTTGCTTTCTTTCCAAGGAAATAGATGCATGAAACTGCACACATCTTTCCTGGAGAGTAAAGAAAAAGTATAGTATTCAGAGCAGGGCAGGAGCCATGCTCCAACATTGCTCTGTACATTGAACCACTGATTCCCATAGCTTAAAGCAAGAGCTTTTGCAAACACTGAATAAAAGCACAGCAATTTCCAGAGAAAGTGCAAGAAATGGCATTAATTATACTAACGTTATTGTCTACCAAAGCTGCTTTCAATCATTTTTATATTCAATAGCATGCATCATCATGAATTGGTGATAAATATAGATGAGAAAAGGTAGTGATAATGAAAGTTATACAGGTGTAAATTAGAGCATATTTTTAAACTACTATGAAGTCACAGCTTCTTGAGATAACACAAAATTATAGGATATGTGCACATCCTAAATTGAATGCTGGAGAATTCTGTACTGTTCTTATGCTGGTTGGTTATCTCTTGGGCAATGCTGTCTGGGAAAGCAACAAACCTCTGTTCCCAAAGCTTCCTACTCCAAACCTCGTTCTGTGCCCCGGGGAGCCAGCGTGGGGACAGTGCAAGCCATTGTGTGCAGGACACATTCGAGCCATGGTCACTTACTATTTGGGGAGCAGCTATGGAGGCACTGTAACCTCAGGTCCCCAGCCTCAGCCCTCTCCTCCTCAGCCCTGGAAAAGAGAATATACAAGTAGCAGCTTTAACAGAAACAAAGGCTGCTCCCAAATGTACACAAATGGAAGTGTCAAAATCAGTAAGAGTCCAACGTACCTGGGCTCCTCCATCTACAGCCAGGCCCACCATGGAGATGGTGATGGGCTCAGGAAGGACTTGGTTCCCCTTGGCATTGCCCCTCTTGGGGAGAGCTCATGTTAAGAGGCCATGGGGAATAGAAATGAGGGGTTCAGGGCTGCATCTCTCCACTCTTTACCTCCTGAGGATGGATCTAAGCACGGGGGCCCAGCAGCACTGTACAGTAGGTGTGTGGTGGAAGTGGGGATGGTGCTGCTGCTGCACCATTTCAGTGCCAGTCCATGTGATTTCCAGAAGGAGCAGCTCTGTGGATAAAGCTTCCTGTGTTGCAGGATAAAGTACAGAACAAATCCAAGGCAGGAGGTGGCACTCCTCCCTGTGCACTGGTGAAAGAGGAATAGGAAGATTGGAAATGTCTATGTGTGTGTGAAGAGCTCCTGACTCTGCCAATGGGAGGTACTTTAGGTCAGGAGCTGAAACCCTGCTCAGGTACCTGGGTGACCAAGGAGGAAACCAGAGCAGAAGGCTGGCATGTCTTTGGAAGGCGTTGGTATGATCTGCACATCTGACATGAGCACAACGGAGTCAGGGGAAGCCAGCTGTGAGTATGATACATTACAGAAATGTGCAAAAAGGGAAAAAATAGCGTGTGAATGATGATCTGAAAAGTTCTGGTTCTCACAGGGTTGGGAATAGTCCTGATTTATAAGCTCTGCAATAACTTTGGTCCTGCTGTCTGTTTCAAACTGATCCTAGTACTTAAAACTACATTTTCTGTCCCTGCAGAGATATTTTGTCTGCACTGCTATCAATGGCAGTTTGAACTCAGCTCACTCCAGAATTTCACCAGTAGCATCTGCCTGCTTAGGTTGGTGTTGCAGATCAGAGTAAGGGCCCTGTCAGCAAGAAAAATGTTGTGAAATCAGCTGCAATGGCACAATGGGTGTTGATGGACAGCTGCAAATGCTGTGCTACGGATGGGTGAGCTGGGGGAGGCTGAGTCTTCCAGATTTACTTGCTAAAAATGTTGGTTTAACAGCTCCTGGTAAGTGAGACTGGCTTCATGAGGCTGGGTACCAGACTGGGCCAGGGCTGTGCTGGTCTCTGGGGTCCCCCCTCTCCCTGGTGCCAGGGTGGGATAACCCCCTGACCCCTCTCTGCGGTGGCCTCAGCTCCAGTGGGACCCTGCACCCCGGACCAGCCTGGATGTGCTCCCAGAATCTGCTCTTGTCCTCACTGGAAGAGGGCCATGGGTAATTCCAGTTTCCTGACATCACAGATTTTCATTCCTTGCCTGAGGCAGTGATGAGCTCTCCACAAAGATCCCACCTGGATTTGATTTCCACCCTTTCAGGCCCATTATCTCCTCAGGCTTCAGTCCTTCACCCAAGCCTGGACATTCCCTTGTCCTCCCTGGAGCTTTTCCTGTCCTTGTCCCTGCAGCTGTGCCCCTTGCCCAGGGGCTCCCTCTGCCCCACAAGCAGTTCCTGCTCTGCCCCCAGCAGAGTAAAGGAGCAAAGTTTTCATTCCTCACCTGCAAGCAAAACCCACCAGAATCCTGGCTGTGGTGGTTTCACAGTAATTGACTGGGAGAAGGGAAAGGTGTGTTGAGGGAAAGCAGGGAGTGGTGCCCAAAAGGTTCTTTTAATATGTGAAAAAAAGAAAGCAAGAATCTGAGAACAAACTTGGAAGGACATTGAGTCTGGGTGAGCTGGCTGTGCTGGCCCTGCAGGGATGGACGTGGTGATGGTGGTGGTGGAGCTGGTTGGTCTAAACGAGCAGAATTCTTGTGAATGTAGGGACAAAGCTGCCAAAACAGCAGGGCAGAGCTAAAGCTGCTAAAACAGCAGCTACTGAACAGCTGGGCAGGGGAAGAGGAGAAGGTCTGTCACCATTCCTGCAGCTGTGGTCACAGAGATCAGCAGACTTGATGGGGGAGAACAAAGAATCCCTGTCCCTTTGGATGGGAGGATGGGAGGGAAGGGAGGGAGGGAGGGAGGCAGGAAGGA
>NC_031783.1:3071498-3078165 GCF_001522545.3 Parus major
AGGAAGGAAGGAAGGAAGGAAGGAAGGAAGGAAGGAAGGAAGGAAGGAAGGAAGGAAGGAAGGAAGGACAGACTCACTCCTCTGCTGGCTGGGGTAAACCACAGATGAGGGACTGTGCTCATCACCACATGGGGCAAGAGTGTTCATGTAAAACAGAGCAGAAAGAGAAACTGGGAAGGGATGGAAGAGAGATACTTGCTATGAGCTGACAGCCAACAAGCTAAAAAACTAAAAAGATGAGCAAAAGTTATAGACAAATGTTCATTTCAAAGGAAAGCAAGAAAAAAGGAAGGAAAACCACTTGAAGGACAAAGACTGAAAGCTGACTTTGCAGGTAATTCTGTTAATTTTATAGAACACTTAAAGCATGAATAATACCTCCAAGTCTGTATAATTGGCCTGGTTTTCTTAGAGAAACCCTGAGGGCTACTGCACCTATTATATCTGAAGAGCTCTGGTATCTTTTGATTTCATAGTGTGAGCTACAGGGCCTGTTTTGTCTGGACTTTTCGAAGTATCCCAGGCCTGGATAGGATGTAATTGCTTGTAACACCATGAATGTTTGATTTTTCAGCAGCTGCTGAAATGTTTTCCCAGTGTCAGGAAGAATGAGATGCTCTGGTGGAGGACAGAGCTGTGGGGTTCAGGAAGGGTTTGGGTGTGCTCCTGGGGGACTGACTGAGGGCTGCTAACTCCGTGTGCTGGCCAAGGTGGAGTCTTGCCAGGCTGTGGAGCAGAATTTGGAGTGTGCACAGATATTTGTGTGGTGTTAAAGGCCTCCCCCACGCCCTGCAGCCCCTGGGATGAGGAGGCTGAAATTGGGGAGCAGCAGGGCACAGAGGGCTGTGCAAGGGGAGGGGATGGGAGCTGCTGGAGGGGGGATCAGCACAGCAAACCATGGCATGATGTGGCTCATCCCCTGCACCTCCTGCTCTGCTGGGGGCTGTTGAACTGGGAGCTCTCAAGGGACCATTTCAGCTCTTGCATCCACATTTCCAGCCAACCTTCTGCTGTTACATGCAGTTGCATGCAATTAAAATGAAGCACAATGCAGTGAAATAGCTGAGAAAACACGTGCAAGATTAGCAGCATTTTACTGACAGTACTTTCCATAAAGCAAATTTCTTCCCTGGGAGCAAGGGCCTGTAGGATAATATTCACACAAAAAAGTTTTATCACGCAGAATGGGGCTAACATTTTCCTTCCCTGAGACCCAGATGATAAATGGAGCTGCTGGGAATAATGATAAAGCTTTAATTTTCAGCAGGCACACCAGAAAGTGCCTGCTGCACAGAGTGTGTCCAGCACTGAGGTTGGATGTGTGCTCCAGGTGGTGCTGGATCTGCACTGAGGCGAAGAAACAGGCAAAAAGGGTGAAGATATGTGCAAAGTAACTTGAAGGGAGAAAGGCTTGGAGGGTTTTATTCATGAGGTATGAAAAGGAACATGGAGGTGGAGGAGTAGGAGGGAATGTGAAGTATCCCTGGGTATGTGCACAGGAAGGAAAGAGGATTTATTTTATTTTCTATTTGTGCAAAGGCAGATGGGAGCTCGGGGAAGTTGTGTGGGACTGAGGGCACGCACAGCGTGCAGCAACAGGGTGTTGCTGATGGACAGACCCTGGGCCCTGCAGCCAGAGCATTCCCAGGACACAGCAGTGAAGCTGAGCATGAAAACAAACACTTTAAAAATTTAAAAAAAAATATAAAATATATATTTGTATATTTCTGTGCAGCTTTAAATCTCTAAAATGATCCCATGGTAACACTGTCTCTGGGCTTCCTATTATGTATTCAGATACAACAATTAAAATAATGTGATATAAAAAAAGAGAGTCATAATCATGAAGTTAGGGAACACCACATGCTTGAGCTGAGTGTGCCAAGTGCGTGTGGAAGGGCTGGGAGGAGGTGACCGAGGAGGGAATTGCTGGGGGTGGAATTGTGTCATGCAAGAGGAGCACAAATCAAACCCACAATGCCCATGTGAGAGAAAGAGATCCCTGTCCTCTGGGCCGTTAATGTATTTTGCTATTTACTGTTTCAGAAAGGGCAGTAGTGATATTTCAACAAGTTTCCTTTATATTTCCCAGTCTAACTCAAGATACTGTTCCTTATAATTCTCCTGGGCTCTTATCTGCAATTCTGACTTCAGTAATTTGTCTGTTTTTCCTCCCCGAGTGCTGATTTACCCTGAGGCACACATTGACCCCTTTCTCTTCACTGTGTCTGGGCTTTCTTTTCTCCCACAGAGAATTTTTTAGAATTCACTGTCATGTCCAAATTCAAAATTAGGAAAATCATCATTGTTTTCCTCATTTCTCTTTTCCTTCCAGACTGTCTGAAAGGTAGAGTGAAAACTTGGATGTTAGCAGGGAGATAACTGCAACAACAGAATAATAAATGAGATAAACAAGGAAAAGCAATAATCATGGAAGCTCTCTAGTTCTGCCCTCTCAGGAGAATTCCCCACTCTGCTGCTGAAGTGCTGATCAATCCAAACCTTCTGTCCCCTCAGAGCTTCCCAACCACTCTCTCCCACCACAGAGGAACTGCCCCACTGCTCTGACAAACAGAAATGCATCCTGCTTATATTTTCTGCCCCCAAAATATCTTTATATCACTTCAGGCCATAGACTCTTGGTGAGGATTTCCTGTACTTCTCAGCTCTTCATCCTGTGAAGGTCCATCACCCTGTGGAGCCCATCCCTGCTGGGGGAGCCCAGGATCTGTGTGTTCTTCAAAATCCAAACTTTTAAACAAAGCCTGAAGTTTGTCTCCAAGGAATGAGGGCAGCAGGTTCCTGGAGCAGCCACGGGGGCAGCTGCTGGGCAGTGCCAGAGCATCTCTGGGCCTTGGCACCCGGCAGGAGTGCAGCAGAGAGCCTGGTGGCAGGGTGGGTGGCACCGTGTGGGTGTCTCTCTGTGTTTGTGTGGATTTGCTCCAGAGGATGGGTCGTGCAAAGCAGCCAGGGATGGATTGTGGGCACGTGGGAGATGGCAGCTCCAAAGTGGCCTGGGGGTGGCTGGAAAATGCCTCAGCAGCTGTTGGGATTGTTGGGGGGTGCCTGTCGCACGTGCTGAGGAAAGATGGGTGTCACATTTGTACACCCCCACGGTTTTACCTTTCTAGGGAGGGAAAATCAGCTTACACTGGCAGAGCAGCTTTTTGTGAATTGGGTGCATATGGCAAAGATTTTAATGAGTATAGGAGAAAGGGTGGGCACTGGGACATCACAACATTTAAGAAATACCAAACCAGGGAGGACCTTTCGCGTTTGCCTTTCACACACGCCTTTCCCAGGTGTCTCAGAGCCTTCACCCACACGTGCTGAAGTGGGTGAGAGCCTGGGTTTTCTGAAACCAGCAGGGTCCATGGAAACCTCCCCTGACAGAGTGACTGACTGCACTGACCTTTCTCTGAAGTACTTGATGGCTTCCTGGTCTAGGAAGTTCTGCTCTTCTCGAAAGCCCTGCTCAAAGATTTTGCGCTTGTGTCTGAACTCAATGACAGTCTTAGTGTAAGAGTTGAGGGTGGTGACGGAGGCCGCCATGCAGCAGGTGAAGGAGCCCCACGCCAGACTGCGGAGAGAGAAACCAGCAGACACAGCTGGGTTAACACAGCAGCTCAGGTTGTATTTCTGACACAAACACACAGGCTGGGAGCTGGCAGGGAAGGTGGAGGTGACAAACACGTTCTGTTCCTCTTACCTTGAACAGCCTCGTGCTCAGGCAAGCAGGAGCTGGGCTGGGATCAGCCCTCACCCCATGGAGAACCCTGTGTGAGGTGAACACTTGGTGCTCTCTGACACCAGGGCCAAAACCCTCCCCATCTCCCTCCAAAGTGCCTCAGGCCTTGCAGACAAGCACTAAAATCCACACACTCCTGGAAGGAGCAATGCCCCAGAGAGCCTTGGAGCAGTTTCCAGCATCAGTGGGACACTGGCTGCACAACACCACTGCAGGGATGGTTTCTAATCTGGTTTTCATGCCTTCATCAGAATACTGCATTTCCTTCTTTCCCAGGTCATGGACACCTCTGCCATTCCTGGCTTGTGGCTGGTCTCTGAAAGCCTGACCAGAACAGAAGCCAACACTTCCATTTCCAGTTTCCTGACTGACTCCTGGTGTGAAGGCAGTGCCAGCCAGCCCTGGCCAGCCAGGGAGGCAGAGGGAGAAGGGCAGTGGAAGGAAGGAAAAGGCTGGCTCAGTGGCAAGCTGGAGCAGCAGTGAGTGTTGTCCTGGCTCTCCTGGCAAGCAGGGCCAGCTGGGAGCTGCTCTGTTCCCTGCCTGTGGACAGGGTTCCCCCCCAGCTCTCCCTGACCTCAAGTTCAGATGGGGCTGGCGAGGGACTCATGACCCCAAGGAGTTGAGATGCTTTTTGAGCATGAAATGAGGCTGCATTCCTCAATTCCTCCTTTTGTCCACAGAGCTTCTCTGCCTTCCAGCTCCCCTTGGCTTGACTCCTCAACTCTGGCTGCACAAAGTTCACAGTGGCTGCCTAACTGAGCTGGATTAACTCCATCATCTGTGATGGTGACACGCTTTACCTGCTCCTTTTTGCACTTTTTCTATAACAAATTGATCTGAATTATGCAGAGCAGAAAGAATCCAGCCCCAGTAGCATTATCTTATAAATACTCATTGTCAACACAGCCCTCAGCATGAGCTATTTTCCCATTCTGCAAAGGACCTGCGGACAAGGAAGCAGTTTCTCATTTCAAATTAGACAAAACTTGAAAAAGAGCACATATTCATGGGCTGAAAAATCTGGGGGAAAAAATGGCTCAAGTAAACAGAAATGGCTCATTTCAATGATTTCAAAATTCAGCTTATAACAAGTCCTGCAGGGAGTCCTGAGGCGATGAGATGTGTGGAGGCAGCTCTTTCCCTGTCATTTTTGAGCCTGTTTGCCAGATGCAATCGAATGAGAAGGAAATGTAGTGACCCCTGGGGTGACAAAGTTCCCTGAAGTTTCCCATGGTGGGGAGGAGAAGTGGGAAGGGGGCTTGTGCTAGGTGTGAGTGTCCAGGCACAGCATCTTCCCGGCCTGGCATGAGTCTGCCTCCCACGTGGAGTGTGGGGAAGAGCTCCAGCAGCTGCAAGCATTTCCAGCTGGGCTCCCAAGCAGTACCCAGGAAGAAGCCAGCCAAAACCACATGCCTCACTGTGCCTGGGGAGTGATATCTGAGGGAGAATTTCTCTTGGATGTTTCTGATGGTTTTTAATCATGAAATCAGAACTGCTGAAAGGGTCAGAGGAGGAAATACAGAAAGAAGACTCTCAGTGCCTGGCATTTGGGAAATCATAGTAATTAGGTAATTAGGATAGATGTACTTTAGTTTTTACAAACCTTGGCTAAATGCTATTTATTTTGAATTGTAAAGAGTGGTTGTCCTGCCTTAGGAGTTACACCTGCCTTAGGTGAAGGCCTCTTTAGCAGCAGTGTTGTTACTGCTCCACTCCAGCTGTGCCCCAGATGTGCTGGGACTGTACCCACAGAGCTCTCAGGCCCCTCCATGGCTCAAACAGCTCAGGCTTTTTATTTATTTTCTTTAGGGAGTCTGAACTTGAACATCTTCTGATCCTCAGAGGCACTGAAACCCCTGCCTGGAGAGTCCTTTGGCCCACTCCTGACTCGTGCCAGAGCTCAGAACAACCTCCAGGCTTTGCCAATGGCTTGGGAATGGGGCCAGTGGCAGGCACCACCCTGAGACACCTGAGCAGACCATAAGCATCATTTTGGGGAGGGGTGTTTTTATCATTCCCTTTTGATGGAGGGGAATTAGAGTCACAGAAAATGTAGTTTTCCCACTGGCCCTTGGGAAAGGGATGGCAATGGGGATCCCCAAGGCCCTTTGGCTCTGGGCCAGGGTTCCCTGTCCCCACTGGCCAGGGCTGTTTCAGTTCTCTGGGCTCTGCTCTGTGGCTGGGTGCTGCAGTGGCACATTTACAGCTGGAAATAAGGGTGGTGGTGGTGACAACTGCTGGGTCAGGGCTTCCCAGAGCTCATGTTCCAGGACATCACCAGAACCCAGGTGGAGCAGAAAAGAATTCCTACATGTGTGGTTTTCCACCAGGCTGGGTGGGAATTTGTAATTAATCCTTCTTAAAGAATGTGTTTGAGTCTGGGTGGTGCCAGGGGAGGTTGTGGTTCTCTGGTCTGTGCTACAGTGGTGGCTCAGTGTCAGCTGGAGGGCAGAAGCCTTGGTTTTGCTTCTTTTGACCTCCAGCCCTTCTTTTTCCAGGTCTGCCACCCATCACTGGCATGGCATGAGGGACCCCTTGGCCTTCCTCAGGCTGCTGAGCACCACTGCAGGCTGAAAATGCTGCTGCTGCTCAGGCCTGTCCCAGCTGAGCTGGTGTTTGCACCATGCCCCACACCCTGCATGGATGAATGTGCTGCCTTGGAAGCACCAGGGAAGGGAGAAAGGGACATTTCTAAATGCAAGAAGGAGCTTTGTGACTGCAGTGGCTGGAGAGGAGCTCGGCTGGAGGGAGGCTGTGTGGAGTGAAGCTGAGGTCTCACCCCAGGAACACGGGCAGAGAGGATCCTGCTCTGGGGGTTGGATTTCATCCCCCATGGAATGCTGCTCCCAGCTCCATCTGCCACGGGACACAGCTCCCAAACCCATCTCCTATGGGACACAGCTCCCAAACCCATCTCCT
>NC_031783.1:3078405-3115853 GCF_001522545.3 Parus major
TCCCCATCACTATGAGACATCAGTTCCCAACCCAATCTCCCATGGGATACCAGTCCCATCTCCCATGGGATACAGCCCCATCTCCCATGGGATACCAGTCCCATCTCCCATGGGATATCAGCTCCATCTCCCATGGGACACAGCTCCATCTCCCATGGGATACAGCTCCATCTCCCTTGGGATACCAGCCCCATCTCCCATGGGACACAGCTCCATCTCCCTTGGGATACCAGCCCCATCTCCCATGGGATACAGCTCCATCTCCCATGGGATACAGCTCCATCTCCCATGGGACACAGCTCCATCTCCCATGGGATACAGCTCCATCTCTATGGACACAGCTCCATCTCCCATGGGACACAGCTCCATCTCCCATGGGACACAGCTCCATCTCTATGGACACAGCTCCATCTCCCATGGGATACAGCTCCATCTCCCATGGGATACAGCTCCATCTCTATGGACACAGCTCCCAGCAGGGAGTGTGGGTGGGATGAGTGGGCCCAGGGAGAGCTCCGGATGCCCTGAGGGACCCTGGTGCCCACCCTGAGCCATGGCCTTGGACAAGAAGAAGGAGAATAATCTAATGAGTGTTTATCATGCAAGACATTTAACAACATTTCGAAGTTTGAGTATTGCAGTAAATTACAAAATAGATTACTGAAGACAAATATGCCTTATTATTTAAATCTATTGAAAATTATACAATTACTGTGACAGAGTTGTTATAAATATTAATATAAATATTATAAATATGTGAATGCAATGTATTTATAAGTCCATCATCACATGCAATAAATATTCATTATTGAGACACCAAATAAGCTGTATTTTAAATATAATGTGATTTGTATTTTGTAACATGTTGCTAAAATAGTAGTAACTCCTCCTATGAAACAGTAGAAAGAGGTGAGAAGGAAAGACTAATAATTCCCTGCAGTGCTGTGCATAAGAAGTATTTATTTATTGGTGTTAGCAAAGATTGTTCTCTTTGCTTTGGGATGGATAGAAAATAATGTGCTATATTTAGAAATGACAAGAAGAAAGTATTTTCCCTATCCATCCAAGGAGACTGAGGTCTCTGGAGGACTGGGGATGTTGTTTGCAGGTATTTTTATTCTCCACAGCCTCCTGCTCTTGGTAAGCTTCTTATAAACTTGCAAGCAATGTAACACAGTTGCTGTGTCTTGGCCAAATTAGTTTGATGTGATTTTAGAAGATAAACTGTAAAGGCAAAAAAAAAAAGCCACGTCCATTTTCCCAACCCTTCTCCCCACGATCCTCAGGGAAGTCTCATCGTGCCAGGAGCACTTCACCTTCCTCTGCAGTTGTGTTCAAAGCTGCACCGTAAGGTTCAGCTGAGACATTAATTAAAAACAAGGGGAATAAAAAAAAAAAAAAAGAAGAAAAAAAAGTCTCAGAAATGCCATGGCAATTATGTTCCTAAATTGAACTTTAATGAGAGTGCTCAATCTGTGTTGGTAATTGTGGGTGCTGTTTATTTACAAGTGCTCTGTACCTGCTGATAGCACAGCTGCTGCTGCACAGCCACCACAACTGTCCCCCACACCTCAAAATCTGCACGGCCCTGGGGGCCAGGTCTGGCAGCTGCAGATCCACAGGGGTGTTCCTGACAAAGGGAGGTGACATGTACAACGTCCCAACAGGCTGATGGAACAGCTCCAAAGAGAAAAGAGATGAACTGGGGGTGACACTTACCAGAAGGACCATCCATAGTCCCAGGAATGTGGTCGCCAGTCCTCTGGCCCAAGGCTGACTGTCACTTGGAAAACTTGAGTGTACATCATGTGTGCCACCATCCCCAAGAGACCTGGGAAGCAGGGATTAGAACAGGAATTTTTGTGCCAAATGTATTTTATTATTCTTGAGGGAGCTACTGCTGGAAGTGCTTTGAGAGCTCCAAAAAAGTCTTTGTTGTACTTTTATGCCTCCTGTTCTGCTGTGGAGGAGGGAGCTGCATGGGCAGAGGAAAGATGTGACTGAGAGCTCATTATTTTACATCATTCTGAATTCTCAATTGAAAGAGGAGTTGAAGAAAGAAAATCGTTGAAGAAAATGTTGCACAATGAGCATCCCCACCAAGCCTGCTGCTGCAAAGCAGGGCTGTGCCACCCCCAGCTATCTCACAGCCCATCACAGACAGGTGAGAGGATGGGGAGAGGCTTCTGCAGGCAGTGCAGCCTCAATGTGCTCACAACTGTATTTTGTCCCAGCAGTTGCTCAGATTTATGAATTTGAACACTTGTAGAGCACTTGGAAGTTGCACCAGGAGGTGAAGTGAGCTTGGTTCTCCTGGTGTGTGGTGACAGGACACCACTGGGGCACTTTTGGTGGTGCAGGGCTGGTGATGCTCTCCTGACACTGTTAGAGCTCTCTGGGAGGAGTGCAGCTGGGTGAGGATCAGACAATGTGTTAGACTTTCAGTGACACGTTAAAGAACAAGGCTGCAGGAAATCACAGGGTGGCCTGGGTGCCTCTGCCTTTAGCTGGCCACTGTGGTCCTGCATTTTAAACACAAAAAAACCCACCTGAACTTTATATTTAAACACCCCTTTGAGGAAAACCAAAGCCCACTTTTGAAGCAGTGGTGGTCAGGAGCAGCTCCGAGGCTTGGAGAATTTTCTAGCTGCAGTAATTTGGGATGTTCCTGCCATGGCACCTGGGCACTGCAGAATGGTGATCCCAGTGAGCCCTGGAAAGGGTTCAGGCTAAGGAGATGGGGCTGGATCAATATATCCCAAATAGTTCTTGGACCTACAGAAGTGCAAAGGCCTCTTGTGCTGCAGTGGCAAGTTCAAGGTGCTTAGAAATATCAATATTCTGCCATGGTGAGGTCTGTGTGCTACACTTTGACTGCTCATTCACTGCTCTCTCTGACCATCTGACTTGTTCCATAGTTGCCCTTCCTGTACCTGGAAGATCCTGATTTCCCTCCCCCAATTACACCCAATTTTTGGCTTTTCTTTCCTTCCTACTCTCAGAACTGAAACCACTCCATTAGTCCCAGCCATGTGGATGATTCAGGGCACTTCTGGGGGAGGGAAGCTGGGGAATATTTGTGTTGTGGGCATGTTGAGCAGGACCTTCAGCAAGACAAATGTCAGATTGGATACAAACAACTGCAGAGGCTGAGGGAAGACATTGTGTTACAGGGAGCTGGGGTGATTTTCTCATCTGCCTCGTGTTGGAGTGACATGCTGCAAAGATAGGAGGTGGAAAGAGCAATTCACTCCAGGAGAAATGAGATTTGGGCAGGGTGGGTGGCCTAATGGGAGCACAGCAAAGTGCTGCACACCTTGCTTCTTTCTGGTTGTATTTAATTTCTGGAATGCACCGGGAGCTTGGTGAACTTTTAAAATCAGTGGATTTTTCTTCAGCTGACAGTTATGCCTTGATCTTAAGTTTGGAGTTTGCTGTTTCTATATGTCCTGTCAGTAATTTTTCAACCCTAATAAAATATTACAGCCTGCCCTGAGACCTGTCATAGCCACTCAGAGGCAGCAGGAGGTTTGACACAGCCTCAGCAGGGCTGAGCTGCTCGGTTCTGTCACACAAACCTCACACAGGCTTTCAGCCACCTCCATCCTGTGCCTGTGTGGGAGGCTGAGGTGACACTCACAGGTCCAAGGTGAGGAGGGGGTCACCAGAAAACACTGGAAACGTGTTTTGTTTTATCTGCTGGGGCAGGATGAGGCTGGACCTGCAGCTGGCAGGGCTGCTGGTGCTGTTATGCCTCATCCAAACAAAAGCAGAATAATGCAAATCTTTTGTTGTGCTGCTTCATTCACTTTTGGTTTGGTCTATTTTAGCTGTGCCTCGCCAAGTTTTCTCCACGGGGAAACCCTCTGGTCCTTTTTGCTGTAGACTTTAATGAGCTGCAATGAGCTGCCTGTAACACAAATTAACAAAAGCTCCGTGCCCAGCATCATCTTTTCCCCCAGCTGGTTGTTTGAGGCTGGGCAGGGAGGGCACAAAGCCTGTGCCCACCCGGGCTCCAGGGCAGGAGGGCTTTGCAGATGGAAAATCCTGGTGATGCTGGAGTGCCTGGCAGGGCAGAAACTCCCATTGTTCAGGGCTGGCTTGAGATCCTGAGCCCTGCAGGAGCAGAGCTGCTTGGGGGTGTCAGCAATGGGAGAAATTAAGGAACTTTGGAAAGCTGGAGGTGAAGGAAATTTGGAAAAGACAATGTATTTTAAAGCATTTTCCAATATTTTTTTACTGGAAATGCTATTTGTGGAATATATCACATCAATTAAAATGTTTTATTATAAATGTTACGTGATAGACATATGCAAGTTTTTTCGTTTGTGTAAGGTTAAGGGGGATACCAAAATTGTGATGTTGTGGGGTATTTCTGAGTGGCTCATAGGAACAGCAATAAGAGACCACACTGTTGGGATATTTTTCCTGGCCTTTACATGTTGAGCTATGAGAATGTGGAGATCTCATTGCACTTTTATGAAGGAACTCAAGCATGAATTTAATGAGGAGTGTTATGCTCCAATGGAAAGTCCTTTTCATTACCTAATTTCTATTAAGCTATGTCATTATAAATATGCTAAGCTTAAATAAATAGAGTTTTCTTCTTTCCTCTGATATCCCTGTCATTGAACAGAACAGCTAGCAGTGTTCTGGGCTTTGGGGGTTTATCCCTGTTTCAATTCCTCTATCATTTTTCCCTGTAAAATTTTGAAGTTTATATTTGGACTATCTTGGCAATGTACTTAGAAAGAGGGAAGGCCAAAATAAAAATAGAAAGTTGTGTAGGAAAGAAAACTTCATCCCTCTTACAAAACTTTAAAACTGCAGTTAGTGGTGAAGGGAGAGAGGAACAACATGGAAGTAATTGACTGAATGCTGAAGAATTCCACATAGTTTCATTTTGAAAATGGAACTGTTTTTTTATTTTCCTAAGTTCCAAATTATATCCAAAGCTGAAAAATATGCTTTGGCAGTTCTAATCAGATTTCTTTGTCACTCAGTTCTACTTCTGACCTTTCTTCTTTGTTGTTATTTCACCATTTGCAGCTATCCCTGAAGATACAAAGTCCTTCCACTGCCTGCTGTAATGTCTTCCAGCCTGAAATGCAGCAGAATAAAATGCATTTCTATTGCAGAAATTCTTTCTTCCACAGAGGTGTGTGAGGAGCACTGGCACAGGCACCCTGGCTGCTTGTAGAAATCCTGGAAAGTGGGGGTTTTAGCCAGAAAATCCTCACAGAAGTGAAGGGGCACTTTACCACATAGTTTGACCTATTTTAGAGAAGTGAATTTCTCAAGTTCATATGGTGAGGAGCCCCAAGTTCAGCCTGAGCACAGAAACAGCCCAAGGAGTTGTTCTGAGAGATGCACATGTCCCAGACCGCTCCTGGGGCTGCTCCTCAGTGCCATTATTAGAACCCTTTTCAGTCTCAATTTTGTTAATTAACAAGATGAGCTCCTTTCTTTGGTTTTCCAGCCTTCACCTACTTTCAGGATTAGCACAGAAAAAAGACTTTTCAGTGTTATGTGTTTTTAATTTTCCTCTGGAAAATGAGTGTGATGATGCTGCAAATGGAGCTGAGGCTGGAGCTGTGGTAATGGCTGTGAGGGCTGGGGAAGGATAATTACTGCATTGCTGCTGTGAAATCAGGAAGGAGGATATTCACTTCTCCCTGGCAAGAGGAGAATTTATCATGCAGTCTTTGTGCCAAAGGAACAAAAAATTACAGTGAAAAATTGCGATAGCTAAATGGGGATAAGAGAGTCTTGGAGCCTCCGGTCTTTTATTCTTTCAAAGTTGTAGAATTTTGCTTTGTGGTGGTCAGAGGGGAAGGGGAGGTTCATACCTGAAAGCACAGTGAAGACAGCAGCAAAGGCATTTAACTTGAGCCCATCTATGACACTGCTTGAATGAAAGAGCTCGAGGCACATGAGGCTGAACCCGACGACCAACAGCATGATGTACAACACCTCGGACACCACTGAGAGCCACAGCACACCTGGGGGCAAAGACAGCAACCACTCGTTACTTGGGGAATGCTTTCCAGAGGTTAAAGTTGGCAGAAACTCATTAGCAAACTGGGAATATCTCTAGGAGTAACTGTGGATTAGGAATTTTTGTAAAAAAAGTTGGTTTTTAAGCTCGCTAATTGTAATTTGGGTTTTTTGTTTTTGTTTTTGTTTTTTTAAATGTTTATCACATCCACTCTATATTGGGAAAAATTTCTTTACTGGAAAAGTTATTAAAAATTATTAAGTTTTATTTTAATATTAAAAGTTATTAAGTGTAAAGTAAGTGTAAAGTATAAAGTGCTCAGAAAACAAGTAAAGGTGGCATTGCCTGATGTGGTTTGGGAGCATGGGAGCATTTGGTAAAAGGCTGGCCTTGATGATCTTGGTGGTCTTTTCCAGCCTTAATGATTCTGTGATTCACAGAGTTTAAACTCATCAAACCACAGCCCAAACTCTGAAAACCAGAGCGAATGCTCTGAAAGCGGCGAATGAAGATGTGAAGAGTGGCAGGGTGGTAAAGACACTGCAAAAAGAACAAGCTGCTGCCTGTTCTTGCTCAGCTTGGCTCCAGAACCTCTGTGGGTACGTGTGAGAACCTCTTGGCTCCTCTGAGCCAAGGCACAGCTCACAGAATTAATTTTCCCACCTGTGCCACAGTTTAGAGAGCAGAATCCACCACACAGGGAGGTGATGGCACAGGACACCTGGCTGGCTGTGTGCTGGTGGGAGTTGGACAGGCTTGGATACCTCTTTTCCACAAAGAAAATAGATTCAGTCCATGTTTTAAAATTCTTGCCACAGCCTAGTGCTGGGGGCAGTTATTAGAATCTGGAGGATGGCTGTTCTCTCTGGGGGTGTTTGGATCCACCTCCCAGGCTCTGTGCACAGAAACTGCCACAACTGCAGCAGGGTGGGCACAGATGTTTGTAACACGCTCAGCTGAGGAGCTGCAGATGCAAAGCTGGGTCTGGCTCGAGTTTCCTGAGCCCCTGAGAGCCAGGGCTGTGTCTGGGCTCTGCAGGACCCGGGGACAGTGCTCAGGGCAGGGCTCTGGGAGCACGGGGCAGTGCCCAGCAGGGACTGATGCACCAGCAGGAGATGTCACCTTTGGAATTCCAGCACAAAACCTCCAGCAGGATCTGCTGAGTCTTTGAAAGTCACCAAGCCATGGGGTAAATTGGAGAGGATGGGAACAGATGATAAGATTGAGTCCCTGCCCAATTTCCAATTGCTGTTTCAGCATGAGAATCTGCTCGAATTCTCCAGTACATTTGCTAACCTGATTGCTAGAGAATTCACCTGGAAACAATGAGCAGTGATGGAAAATTTCAGCCTAAGCAGTTGAAACATGGAAAGTTAAGCATCTGAAGACAATGGCTTATATTAGAAAATGTTAGCTGTAACCATAGAGACTGCTACAGGCTTCACTTATATTAATACCTTCTCTCCTCACTGCAAGAGCACATGTGTGATAAAGCCTACAGTCCAGTTATCAAACCAGATATGCAGTCTCACTTCTATCAAATATTTGAGTGTCCTCTTGGTGACCAGGCTGATCCCAGCTCATATTTTGTCTGGGAATTCATCTTTATAATTACATCTAATTAATATGTGCTATTCGTTGTTGCCACTGTAGCTGACCTTTTGAGTTCTTAAACCACACTACAGAGATAGCAATAAATAAAGCTTTTAATTGCTCACAGTGGCTGTGTGTGCAATATTGCATCCATCAACAGCAAACAGCTGCTTATCTCACTCCTCTTAGTCAATTTGGTATCAGGCAACTGGCACACTCTTCCAAAAAGGAATGCAAGTGAGAGAGAGCAAGGGTGTTGTTCTGAGATACAGCAGGGTTTAGAAGGGATTTTGCCTCATTTTCTCAAACCAGCAGCATTTGTGATGAGAGAATGATGGAATGATTTGAGGTTGGAAGAATTAGATGACGTAAACCTGCAGAGAGCCCTAACTGATGAGCTGTAATTCATTTGGTCTGCACTTGAAATATTAATGTACAACACACCTGCCCAGGTGTTTATTGGGCTGAGTGGACCCCCACAGGTGCTCTGTGCACACCAGGGCAGTGCTGGACAGTGTCTGCAGCTCACCACTGTGGTGTGGCTCCATCTCTGCTTCCCTGGGGGAACAGCTGGGCTCAGGGAGCTGCAGCCCATGGGGTAACACCAGGCTGGTGGGGCTCAGGTTTAGGGACAATTCCCTTGGATGTTTTTATCAATGATCTGGACACACTTAAGGAAGTGAGACTTAAGGAAGTTTTCTTGTGGTGGGCCCAAATCAGGAGGAGACCTGGAGTCCCTTGGGAGGGGAGAGTCCTTAGAAGGAGATCTTGGTAGATTTGGGTGTGTCACCAGCCACATGAAATCTAACAAGGACAGATGCTGGCTTCTGCTCCTGGGCCAGGGAAATCCTGGATGTACCCACAGAGAGGGGAGCAAGAAGCTGGAGTGCAGCCCTGCAGGAGGGGTCTGTGGGTTTGGTGGATGGTTTTGGGGGTTTGGTGGATGGTTTTGGGGGTTTGGTGGATGGTTTTGGGGGTTTGGTGGATGGTTTTGGGGGTTTGGTGGATGGTTCAGGTGGTGGACTCAGGGCTATCTAGACACACTCTGCCTGTTGCCCACTGTGAGACAGTGCCTGAAGCTGGTGCTGCAGGTTCCAGTCTGTGGGAAGAGCAGGGAGCTGGGGAGGTGCACATGTCCCTGTGGGAGCACTGGGGTTCCTGTGTCCATTGCAAGGGGACACGTTCAGAGGGACAGGGGGCTCTGGGAGCTGAGCCTGGAGGGCCTGGGAGCCCTGCTGGTGTCCTTTGTTCTCCTAAGGAAGGAGAAAGGAACAGGAGGGAGGAACACCTGAGTGTGTGGCTGGTGCCACAGGGAGTGCTTTGGCTTCCCTTCCCACAGGCTGGGACAAGAGTGGCTTTGCCAGCAGGATACCCTTGCAAGGAAATGATGAAAAGCTCAATGAGACGTGAGTTTTGCTCTCCTGTAAATCGTTTTTTCTGATGAGACACAAAGGCTGGGTGAGTTTGCTGTGGGAGGCATAATCAATTACTACTTTTTTGGGGCCCTGTTCATATCTACCAAGGAACTCTCTTGTCTTATTGGTGTAACTGAGTACCTGCTCTGTGCCTTTTTTTAGTGCATCCAGTGTGGGGAAAGGCAAGTCCCACGTGCAGTATTTGCATAGTTCTATATCCTGTCCTGCTTTGATTTTGAATTTCATCTGAAATAATAACACCCAGAAAATGCAACCTCTGTCTGAATTTTGCATTTTCCTGTGGCTGCCTGAAGCAGAACAGTTGCTTCAGGTTATTAATTCAGGAGACAGAGTCTTTCTGTTCTGTGCTGATGGTGAAGTGATCTCCCACTGCTCCTCCCTCAACATGAGATTCATGAGGCAGTCACTTGGCATCACTTCCACTCACAACCTCTTACAGCCTCCTTCCTGCAAAGTTGAGAGCTCCTTCTCTTGAGGGGACCTCAGTCATTCCAGGTGACAGGGAAGAAGATCTCCAGGGGATTTTTCTCTTTTCCAATCTTCTCTGCTGTCATTTTTTCTGTCTGCTTGCTCCCCTCCAGCCTGTGTCCTCTGCCCCAGGGATCTGTCTGGCCTAACTCAGCTTTTATGAAAAATCTTTCCTTCTGAAGAGTCAGTTCTTGGCTCACTTAGAGAGTTCTACCTGGATGGCCTGTAAATGAGGATCTGTACTCTCATCCATCAACAGACTCCTCTCATCTTTTGGTCTTCATCCTGTTTATGTCTTTTTGTTTGTTCAACAAACCCCCTTCTGCCTGTGCAGGGAAGGGGCTGGGGAGGAGCCCAGCTGGGATGTGCCCAGGACATTCCAATGTCAGCTCTCCCAGGAAAGGAGAGTCTTGGACTTGAAAGCAAAACTGAGCCCCAAGTGTTGTCAGTGGTGCTCCTGCACGTCCTCACGAGGGTGGGTGTGTGCCAGGAGCCCACCCAGCGTGCAGGCACCGAGAGACACGATGTGTTCAGCCAATCTCTCCAGGATTCCCTGGAATAATGCAGAGGATGACAGCTGTCAAGTCCTCCTCACGCCTGCTGGGCTTTTTTTAGGTGAGAAAAACCTGCTGGGTTTGCATGTTCCCTTCTGTGCTGGCCAGGAGCTGACAGGGACCTGTCTGGCTGTCCTGACACGTGTCTGTGGCACATCAGCTCCTTGTCCTGGTCATCCTGGTGTCTGAGAAGCTGCAGGGAGATGGGCACTGTGATCTGGATGACCACTGACATCAGTACCATCAGCACCTCCTGTTCTAACACACCTTTTCCTGCCATTTCTGTCCCTGGTGCTTCTCCACCAGCCAGTCTGTCACTCCTCAGCAGTGCTGCTGACAATGACAGAGCTACTTCTGTGCCCTGTGGGGCACCTTGGATCTTTGCTCCCACCCCACAGACATGCCTGCACCACATCACAGACTGCACCACTGATTGTGAGGCTTTTCCTTCAGGACAAGCTCCCTGTGAAGCAAAATCCCTGAAAGTCCAGGACCTGAGCTCAGCTTCTCACCCAGAATCTGAGACTAAAAAGATGGGACTCACCAAAAGATTTCATACAAATCAACTTATATCACAGGGCTCCTCCATCAGAAGGAATCGTATCACATTCCTCTCATCTGACCTCGTGGCAGGAAGAAGATCAGTGCAGTAGCTGGGACATTAAAGAACTTTGTGTCTCTGAGCTTTGTTATTTCCTAATCAATGTGTGAGAGCTCCTGGTGGGAAGCACCAGTGCCACCTCCTCAAGGGCTTAGCCCCTGCAGCAGCATTGTTACAAGGAAATTAATTTTCCAGCCCTCTCCAGTGAAGTGGACATTCTCTTCATTGTGACAGAGAGGAGAACTGTCACCCACAGGATCACGGGGCTTTGAGGCACTCGAGTACTCCATGAAGCATCTGGCAGGACCAGTCCCTTGCCTTGCTGTCTGACAGCAGAGCAGCAGCTTTTTGGAAGAAGATCCATAGATCTGAGTGGGTCTCTGCAAAGATCAACTTGAGTGCATCCACCTGAACCGAGATGTTAGAAAAGGGATATTGCAGACAGCTCTGAATGGGTGAAGCAAATGGAACATTCCTTCTGCCAGTGAGAGAAAGAGCCTTTATCTCAGCCTGCAATGAGTCTCAAAGTTCTTCCCAGAGCCTGAAACCATCTCAGGTCAGCCCTGGCCACTGTGGGTGGGCACACTGTCACCTCCCACCACGGAGCCCGAGGCAGGGAGCTCCAGTGCTGAGCTTCCTGTGGAACAGGGACTCTGGGAAAAGCCATGGGAATTCTGCTTAGAAGAACTTGAGGTATTCAGTGAGTTTCTGATGAAGGAACCCAAAGAATGGCATTGTTAATGACTTCCAGGGGGTTTGAGCTGAGTTTGACCCCAAGTTCATTCCTTGTTCAAATCCACTGCCATTTCCTGACACAAAACAGCAACAGTTCACTGCACATTTTCCATGAGAGAGCTCTGGTTAAACTGAGGCATGCCAAGCCTGACACCTTCTTCTGTGCTCCTTCCCCACAAAACACCAAGGTGGTTCTTGTGTTGCATTAAATAAACCATTCTCAGGCTTGTTAGCAATTTGGATTGAAACACCAAAACTCAGCTAACATCTGGATTATGCACAGGATGATAAAGAAACATTTGCTGCTCTTCCTGGAATGCCAAAGTTCCATAATTTCAATTACTGTTGAGTTTTTGAGATTAATGCGGCCAACAAACCAGTTCTGGAGAGTTTAGATCACATCTATACCTCCTACCACCTCCAGTCACATGCAGCCATGGAATTTGATGCATACTTGTCACATCAGAAAAGTTGGGTTTTGGTGCCAGCTCGCTATGCCAACGGGATCTGATGCCAGAGGTCCTAGCTCCAGATGAAATAATAAAATCTTCTTCTGGAGGCTCCTTCAGGCTGGTCAGGCCATGGAAATGACTGTCAAAGATGCAGTGTTGGTGCATGTTCTCAGGGAAATACTGAAGAGGTGGCCAGCAGAGGGATTGCTAGGCAAGTTCAAAGCATTTTGAATCCATAAACATGAGCTGTTTGCTCTTAAAGGATTTCTTCAGGGAAAATCATATTGCTGTTCCTGAAGGATGTTGCTCAGTCATGTTAACCATGTCATACCCAGCAAAGGCAGGGATTGTGTGCCTGGAAGTGTCTGTCATGCATTTTGGAGAGTGGCTTGGACATTATCCAGCATAAAGAAACCCATAAATGAGTGTAGTACCTGCCATGCTGTGTAACGCTGCCTTTTGAAAGCCCAGCCTTCCTCAGCACTGCCCAAGAGGAAATGGTCTGGAACCTCTATTGATTTCTGAGGGCCCTTTCAGACAGAAAATTAGCTTCCTAATTGGGGCAAGCTGACATTCAGAATGCCCCAGTGGGAATTCATCCTCCTTAGGAACACCCACTGCCTCAGCCTGTGCTCCCTGTGGATCTGTGACTGCTGATCCCAGCCCTTCCCAGAGCAGAGCTGCCCTCGTGGGGTCAGGGGGCTGACCAGAGCAGCCTCACTGGGCTGCCACGCTCTGCCACGCTGTCCCTGAGCAGGTGGCCAGGCTGGACAATGCTGCAGGCACACAGAGAGCTCTGGGAGAGCTTTGGAGCTCCTCATCACTCAGTGTCACACGTCTGTCCTGACAGCCAGGGTCTGTCTGCTGAGACACCAGCTCCAGTCACCCCTGCCAGTTCAGCCCTGAGCCATCTGAGGAAGTCTGATGCAGGCAAGAAGAAGCTTTGGGGGGTTTTCTGCATCACAGTTCATCATACGACAAAAAGCCTCCTGTCTGCTGAAAGCAGTGGAGCTGAGCAATGTGTGCTCCTAAATAACCACTGAGATCCTCGTGCTCGACTGGGATGAAATCAAGAGTGTGGCACTTGAAGGACAAGCCAGTGCTGCATTGTTGAGCAGCTGAGGAGACATCAGTGCCCAAGCAACGCTGTTCTGGAGGGTGTGGAACCTTCTCAGCTCCCCACTGGCAGTGCTAACCCTGACACTGCTGCTCCCACCCTGCAGCTCCCAGTCATTGTCCCCAAGAGCCCTGGGGTGCCACAACACACAGAGACACCACAAGAGGCTGTGAGAAGTCAACTAGACAGATGTCACCCTGTGTGGGAGGAGAAGAACCATGTCTGAGGGCCAGCCCTGGCTCTGGCTGCTGTGAACCCGCACAGAGGAAGCCCTGCAGGGCTCGTCTCTTCTTTTGTGGAAAGTCATTTTATTCTCCTCCCTGGTGTCCATTCACACCGTGGCAGCCAGGGACATGGGGAGCTGTTACCCCTGCTCATGGTAGCAGCAACAAGAAGTTCTGCTCATGTGTCTCCTAATCTGGTTTTTTCTGTCCTCGTGTTTCTTGACTCGTTTCTCTGCTTTTTCAGACTTGGAACTGACACCTGGATCTTGCTTAAATCTCTCTTCTTCAAGAGAGAGGAGAGGAAAAAATAGGGCAAATGGGCACACACTGAGAAATGTTGTGCACATTTTGTTGTTTTGGAAGAGCGGGAAGGCCAGCTTCACTTCAATCTCACTCTCTCTTCCAGTGCCATCGGATGGGTTCAGTCATCTGCTCTCCTCTGCTACTCCAATACTGGGAATTACAAGCCAGAAACACTGGAGTGCTCAATAAAGGATGGTGAGGAGAATAAACCCTGAGCATGTTGTTGTGGCTGGCAGCAGGACCGAGCGCTGCTGGTTAATGCGTCACAGCAGAGCCGACCATCTGCCCGTGCATCATCCCCTCTCGTGCTGCAGAGGGAAAACGCTGCAGAGACACTCCACAGAGCCATCAGGGACACTTCCTGACCCTCAGTGTCACCTCAGCTACCTAAAGCTGCCTCTTCTGGTCAACCAAATCAGGCAGCAAGGGCTGGCACCCTGGCAGGAGGCTTTGCAGAACATGGGAAAGCAGAGGAGAAACTCCTGACGCTGCTGAAGGGAGAAAGGAAAAGCTGTGTTTTCAATTTGTTTAGCTTTAGCTCTTCATTAGCTTCTTTATTCTGGAAGGTGAGGTGGAGCTGTGACTCACAAAATGATTCTCTTCAATGTGATGATGTGTTTTCTGTGACTTTTGATGGCTCTGGCATCGAGCAGACTGAATCCTGTGCCTGGTACTGAGCAGACTGTGGGATATCTTTGTATCCACATTCTCTTTTTCCTGGTGTAGTAGTAATATAATGAGCAGAGCAAGAGAGTGGAAAAGATGATGAAAAATGCTCTAAAGGAGGTCTATCCCATGCACCTTACTAAATATATTTGGGCTCAACGTTTCCCTTTGAAGAGCAGCAGTGCAGGGCCTGTGATGTAGTTCCACACTCAGCACTGGGCTGAGAAATGAGTGATGTTCAGACCAGTGCTCCCCACGTCTTTGACATCCCCAGGGTGAAAAACAAGACTGTTTCCTCCTTCAGTAATTAGGAATTTAGCTTGAATTCTGCTGGTAAGAATGGTTTGATCTTTGTATGCCTAATTGCCTTTTAAAACTAACTTCAGTGATTCATAACAGATGTGTAAGAAAACACAGATAAAATACAAGTAACACATTTTTTTCCTGCACACTTAATCACAGCTCTCCTATGACAAGTGCACAGGTATTTTTCTGTGTGGGTATGGATTTACCCTTTTGCAGATATATGAAAAATAAGGCAATAGGAAGTATTCAAGGAGAATATAGAGCCTGTTTTGGAAAGTGTACAGTTCTTTGGGGAGAGCCAGTTACATTTATTTTTACTGGTGCAGGTCTCTAAGAGTGCCTCTTAGAAAACTGATCCTCTGTTTTTCTTCTTGGGAATATCTAAAAAAGGAGGTTTGTTTTTTAACTTGGCAGTTGCAAATCTCGTTTGTCTTTTTGCTAGCCTGAAATCTGCTCTGCATTGTCCTTCTCATACAAACAATTATTTCACTATTTTTGACCATAAATGTCACTTTTCTCTCTGTCTTTAAATTTTATTGTCAGTGCTTTGAGCTGGGGCTGGCAGGGGAGGGATGAGAGGTGCTCACAGGCAGCTGCAGGTGGGTACATCATGAATAATTGTGGTGGCATGGTGACTTTTTTGTTTTGTTCTTTGTTTCCTACGTTGATCCTAATATTTCTTTTTCATCTTAATCTCTGCAGAGCAGTGAATTAATGTTTTCATAGAAGTGTCTGTCATCGCTCCAAGAACTCTATCCTGAGGGGAAAAGCTAATTCAGAACCCATCACTATATATGTAAAGGTAGGATGACTCTTCATGTTCCCCACCTCGCATTTATCAGCACTGATCATTATCTGCCACTTGCTCTCAGTCACTCAGCGACTGAGAAGGGGTTGTGCTTGCCTCAGAGGCCTGCAGTGTATCCACTGGTTTTCAGCCTTTCAAGCTTCAGTTGTCCTTCTAGCTGAACATTTTAGCGTGTTTTAATCAGCTCTTGTTTTTCTTGGGTTCCATTCTTCACAACTTCTAAAAACACTTTTATTGCTTCTGAAGGATGCTGAATCTGTTAGTCAGCCATGCAAGGGATCTCTTACTAACATTTTAGTGCAGGGGTAAGTCAAGAGTAACAACTTTCCCACTGATTTCTCCATGCTCATATCCAAATTCTTTGTCTACATCATGCATAACATTTCTTGGTCTGTGCATGGTGTTTTAGAGTCAGCTCCTGTTGTTTTGTTTTCTGTCCTTACACCCTCTCTGTTATCAAGTTTAACCCTGCTGTCTCTGAAGGTGTCCCAAGAGGTGATCACTAACATAATTCTGCATTTTTATCTGAACATGGAATCCATCCACAGAGATTGTGTTGCTCATTAATGACATTACCTTGTTATTCTGATTCAGCTTGAGTACATGACATCTGCTTTGTCTTTCAGTGTAATCAGCACCAAGACGTTATTGTCCCTCTAATTATCTTTTTCCCATCAAATTTCTGGTACACCTATTATGTCAGGATCCATTAAAATCAGGCATCCAGTTTTTCTCTTCTCATTAACTGCTGTTGGTGTGCTGGTTTAGGAGCATGTACAGAACTGGCTTAGCTTTCTCCTTTTCCTGTGCTGTGTTTAGGTGAGACTTGATTTGTTTACTTGCTGTTTGCCATGTGCTGCTTTAGCTCTGCCAGCCACCTTTGAGGCAATACAGAATTGTTATTGCTTCATCCCTCCAGGATGCACCATCAGGCTGTGTGGAGGCATCTCCTACCTCTGCCAGGACAGTCTCTCATTTCAAACCCCCCCCTGTAAGATTTTGGACTGTTCAATGTTCTCTAGCCATGAGCATTTTGCTTCTGCAGGATTTTGCCTTGCCCCAGCCTCTGGGGTCTCTGAAAAGCCTTGTTTATTTTATGCATGTGACTTTATCAATAGTAGGAAGCAGTGCAGCTACTGATGGCCTGCTGCCCTGCCATTCCCTGTGGGAATTGTTCCACAAAAACAGGTACTGCAGAGCATTGCAGTGACCTGGACCAGGCTGTAGCACATCTGGGAGGAGCTTGCCCTAGGAATCCTGCCCTGTGTTTGTGTGGCCATCTCTAAGTTTTGAGCCAACACTGACATTTGAGCCTGTTCCTGCAGCAGCTGCTCCTCAGGGCTCCTCAGGCCACAGCCCCTCATTTCCATGCTGTGGGCACTCCAGGTGCTTGCAGAGTCACAGCCTCCATCCCAGAAACTCTCATGGGCACCACATTTCCTGCAAAGCCCTGCTCTTCTCCAGCAAAATGCTTCCAGCACTGATTTCTCTTGCCCAAGGAGCTGTGCTGGGCTCACCCTCTGGCTGGGGCTGACAGCTGGCAGTGAGGCATTCAGAGCAGGAATCCCCACACAGCCCCAGGCAGGGGGAGGAACACCTGTGCATGTGTCCAGCTGTGGTGTTACCGAGTCACTGAAGCCATTTATCTGATCATTTGATCATTTGGTGGGACCATTGTGGTGCCATGGTTTCCAGATGCAATTTTTGGCCTTGGTTTATTCTTTTTGGAAGTATCCTCCGTGGCCTCTTGGGATTTCTCTTGGGCACAGATGTGAGGCCACGGGATAGGGATGGCAGAAGGTGCCATGAGAGGGGGAGTGGTGAGGAATGTGCCAGCCTCAGTGTTCTGGAGGAGCACCACAACAGGGACAGAAGTGTCCCCCGCTGAATAGGTCACCCTTTCCTTCCAGCAGCAACAAAACTTCCATCAAGTTCTGGGGAGAATATCCCAGAAGCAATTGAGAATTGAAATACCAGGTCCAGCCTACTTTGAGAGCTCCCTTCCAACTCTTTTGGAAGTAATTGCTGTCTTACTGCTCACATCTGTAGTGAAAATTAGAGCTCTTTGTGGGCCCCAACATCTGCTCTGTGAGAGCCCATTAAAAGTCCTGGCCACTGTAACCAGCTATTGCTCTATCATTTTTATCAATAGCAAATGTAAATGTTTTTTTTCTAGTTAATATCTACCATCATGAAGCTGATTTTGCTAAGCAGCTTTGGCACTAAGAACCAGCAACAGCTAATAAATTCAATGTTAGGCTTATGAGGTTCTGACAGATTGCTGGCAGCTGCCTTAAATGCAGGAAAAAGCTCTCCTAGTGTGGGTTGGAAATGCTTATTTATACCATACTGTGGGTCTGTTTGCCCCAAATTTTGCTGCCTCCTTTTAGTAGATGTCATTGGTGAGCTATATGAAAAGGGTACAATAACTGATCAGAGATACAGCTTCCAGCTACACTGGAGATCAGCACTCATGCATAAAGATAGGAAGCTCAGCCATAAACTATTAGATTTTTACTGTAAGAATTTTCATTTATGAATGCAAGGTTTGTGGTAAGGATGTGACTAGACATTCTCATGGATGGTTTTATTTACTGTGAGTTTTTACCATAGATTTTTTTTTTTCCCCCAGTATCAGAGGGTTTTAAATAATCTGCAGGAGTTTAACACCACCTTGCTGTTAATTGGTGGTGGACTCCAGCAAAGATGGGCTGTGCAACTACACTGAGTTTGTTCTTAACACATCTTAAAAGTGAAAGATGATGCTCTCAGAAAAAGGCATGGGCTTCAAAAGCCTGTATTTAGTTTAGGAGCTGGTCAGACAGGGGTCTTTGGATCATGGAAAACCTACTAAAAGGAAAACTTTGGGAAACCTGAGTGCTCAGCTGCAGTAATGGAGCTTGTATTGCAGAGAAATTTCAGATAAACAACCACTTTTGGGTGGTAAGTGATGCTAAGAATATGTACAGAAAGTGAATAAGCTGCAGTCTCATTGTGAAGGTGTTTAGTCCCAAATTTCCCAGTTACACTATTGCCTGTGAAAACCACAATGTTTGAACTGAACTAAAATTTGTTATTCACTGTATTTCATCCTTTCTCGTTGGCTTGGACTGGCTGGAACTGAGTAGTTGATAAACCTCTGACCACTAAAGTCAATGCTGAGAGAGGGGATGAAGAAATTAAAGGAAGGGGAAGTTCCTTCTAACTGGAAAAGAACAGATTAGTCAAGACATTGAATTCTTCAATGAAAGTAAATCAGGCATCTATTTTCTCTTCACATGTGGTGAAAGTAGCTCTGGAGAGTACAAGACTGATGGTGAAAATTCCAGATTAACCATGTTGCATGTCCAACTTGATGTACAGTTGTGGAATTTATCCTGGTTATGTTTATGAGTCTGATGGTCAGCACTTTCCATCTCTGACAAAGCATTCCCCTCTCTTTCTGTCAATATGCCTTACAACTCCATGGAAAGTCTTCTGAAATAGATAGAATTTTCTTTATAACACTACACAGAAAGAACCTTCCTTCCACAAAAAAGAAAAATAGAATCATCTAGAAATATGCACTGACATCATGCAGCAACTCTAAAATTCTCCTGGAAAAAAAAAAAAATGCTGACAGCATTTCACACAACCAAAAGAAATCCTAAAAGTAAAGCACCAAATGCTGTTTTGGAAAGTGTGTGGGTGATGCCACCAAGCATTATGCACCATGATGAGGTTCCACAGAAAGGGGATAAAGCAGAAAACCACCCCAGTGCCTTTGGAGCTCTGGTGTCTGCTGTGCCCACAGCCCTGGGGATGGGAAAGGCAGGGAGCTTCCCCTCCCCAGGATCCAGCCCTACTCACATCCTTGTGCAGAACTTTTCAGAACTTTGGTTATCCTCACTGCTGTTCTGGGAGCTGCACTAAAAAGCCCCAGAACACCCCACTGTATTACAGAAAAGTGCAGCTTTCAGCTGTGTGCAGGCCTGCTCTCTGCCCTGCTCCTGACCATGCCTTAGGATTTGAGCTTTTATATTTCTCATATGTTTATAATCCTGCAGTTCTTTAGTGGATAACTCCAAACTCCACACACAGTGTGAGCTGCTGCTTTCCCATTTTGCTCAGGCACAGCAATTCCTCTCCAGGCCTGGCAATCCAGGACACCTCAGTGCCTCAGGGCCCAGAAATGGAAACAAAAGGGAGTTGGGGGCAGCAAACTGGGGGTAAATGACTTCATTCCCTGAAGCTGGAATTGGAAGATTAACCCTCAGTATTCAAATGGACCAGACTTATAAAAGTGTGAAAATGACATTTTTTGGGTGTAGCCTCTGCAGGGACTTTGCCCAAAATGTACCTGAAGGTCTTTCAATAAATACAACTGCTTTTTATTCCCTTAATTTTGTCTGGCCTCTGTTTTTAGATAGCCCAAAAAGGCATCACTGAGTCCTTTTGTAATGTTTTCTAGCACAGAGTTTGTTTTCTGGTGGCTGCTGAGTGTTGAGCTGGTGTCTCTGTGCCCCAAGGTCCCATTTGTGTGTGTGAGATTTAACTCGGAGCCCATTAGCGACACTAATCCCAGGCTTCCTCTTCCCTTATGTGCATAATTTATTTGGGTTTGCTTACAATGAATTTCACAGAGGCTCTGTGGCTGTTTCTCTCCCTGCAATATCCCCCTGCTTTATTAGCAGTAATTGCCTTTCTTCCCGTTTTCCAGTGGATCAGCAATTCAGGCAAATTAAGGAAAATTGTTGCTTAAAATACGCCACTTACTGCTGCTTCACCAAGCCTGGGGAAGGCACCTTGTGCCCAAAAGGTTTTGGGACTATCTCAAGTGATCAGACAAAATACATCAGGCATCTCATCAGCTGGGACCAGGATGGGCTCAGTTCACTTTAATTGAGCTCTACACATTTTTTTTTCTCTTATATATTTTCAAATGTGGGGTCAATTGCTTCTGAAAATGAAAGAAATCTCAATATTTAATCAATTAAACTCCAATACCAGGGTGAGAAAAATGGTTGCAACCTGCTTCTGTGCACTTGAATATATAACTTTTCACAAGGGTAAACCAACCAAAGAAGCATCTGGATGATTCCTTCTCACAAAGAGATATTTGGTATTGTGACTCTATTTTTCTTACCATAAATGTCTTCATGGCCTGAGGAGACCACGCAGCATTTCCTTCCTCACTAGAGGAAGAAGGGAAATGTCTGTCTTACAGTAAAAATCTTTATTTTTCTTGAGAAAAGCCATCTGAGTTAAGATCAAATAAATGACAGGTGTGCATAAAGTGAGCAAAGAGCTGTCACAAAGCCTTGCTGCTTGTTTCAGCTGTGTAACGTGGATGGCACTGTGTGCTTCCCCTGCCTCTCAGGTACCACAAGACACAACCCTGATGCAATCTGTAAAATGGGAAGAAGCCTTGGCTGTGCTGTCTTACCTTTTTCAGAAGCCGGGGCAAGGTCAATAAAACTTCGGCATTTTTCACCTTTAAAAGAAAAGGATTGTTTTAGGTGACAGAAGCTGGTTGGTGTCACTGTGCCTGCCCCCACTCCCACCCCAGCACCTCGGGGCTGTCTCACACTGGGGACAGACATTGCCCTGTGTCCCCACCCTGCCCAAACCCCTGTGCCCAAGGGCTGAGCTTCCCTTGCACTGGGATCCAGGGAATGGCTCACAGGGAGAGAAGAAAACCCTTCTTGGCTGGCTGCTGCCTGCTGGGCCAGTGCTGCTCTTTTCCCAAGGGCAGAAGCAGTGCTGCTCTCAGTCTGGGGTGACACAGGGACGAACCCTGGGAGGGGGCACCCACACTTCTGCCCTCCTTCTTCTCATCACCAACAATTTCTGTGCCCCACCCAGGGTGACCAAAGCTCCCAGTTCTGGGGCACTGCCACGGGCACAGAGCTCTCCACAGACAGGTGTGACACACGTGACTAAGAAAATGTATTAATATTTTTTAAAATGTTTAAAAAGCAGGCAGATGCCTTGCTCTGAGCATCACAGCCTGTGCCACTCCCTGTGCTCCTCTGTAAATCAAAATCTCTCTGCTTAGGATCCCACCTTTGGTCTTGCAGGGATTTTTGAGAAGTTTCTGAAAAGGAAATGTAACATAGGGTGGATGCTTTGACCTTTCTTTTTTTACTTCTTCAGGTAACCAAAGAGGATAAAATAATTCCTCTGCCCTGAGTAGATCCCCCCAGCAAGTGTATGTGTTCCTTTCAATACCATGTGCTCCAAGGTGTGCTGGCACATCTGCCAGAGGTCATGGAACGAATTCATTTTGCCCTTTAAGCCTTTAATTGATGCAAAGGCAGTTATAGGACCAGACTGATTTCGGTTTTTTAATTAACTTTGCTAATTTTTAATTATAAAGTTCAAAAGACTAATTTAGGAAAGGTGAGCCATTAAAAAAGAATAAACAGTGAAATGCCACAGTGGTGGTGAAGTTGGTGTATATTTTTCTTTTTATAATTCAGTATCCATAAAAATCAAAATAAAGTGTTCATCTTTCTGGTGTCTTTGCTGGCAAGATTAAGATAAATATAATCATTCAAATGATAGCTGTGCTGACATAAGAATCTATTATTATAATGCTATTATTACTACTTTTTATCTACTTTTTGCAGTTTTAAATCTATGCTAAATCCACCGAGAGGTGATGTGTACATAGTCCGTTTTCTGTGTATAAGTAACTATAAAAGGTTCTCTTGACATTGAAATGCACATTTTGATATGTCCAGGGGAAGGATTTCTACTCTGTGAATCCAGAGGACAGCCAAGAAAAGGAAGTGACACTTGGCTTGCCAAAGCACTGTCTCTGTTTCCAAAGGGCTGGGCAGGGCAGTGTGGCTGAGCAGGAGTGTCAGGTGAGCGGGACCGTGAGTTCTGGGGCAGACACATGGAAAGATAACTCATGGATCACAGGAATCACCCAGATTTCTGAGCAGGGCCGTGACTTTTCCCACCCTGAAATGCTTCAAGGATGGTGATACTCATCCCTTAGTGACTCAAAGATGGAATTTCTTCCCACGCCAATCCACTTCTGGAGAAGTGTTTCCTTATAGCCAATCTGAACTTCTGTAGCTGCTCTGGCATCAATGTAGTCATCCTTTCTCTGTTTGTAGGGACATGAACAAGCACATCTCCTCCAGGTTCTTTACTTTAGGCTCCTGACTAAGAAATCCAGATAAATAAATGGACTATAAAAGATACTAAGGTGTAAGCAGAAAACGCTCTCCTCCAGAGCCTCTGAGTTTTAGGGCATGAGGTTTTCCAGGAATTTTATTGACATAAAATCAAGGGAATGTAGGGAGAGTGACCTTTAGATTTGGACTTGATATAAGCAGATTAAGCAGGATTTTTCAATCTAGCTGTATGGATCTGTGGTTTGGGTCTGGTTTTTGTGGTGTTTTGGATTTTTTTGTCAGATGTAAGTTATTACTTTTATCACAGTTTTATTTGAACCTGACTTCAAGCTGTCTCTCAGTGATCATCCATCACTTGTGTTACAGTGAATCCAAAGCCATATTACTGGAAACCTTTAGCAGATACCTGACTCTGCAGAATGTTATCCCAAGACAGGCAAAGGGGAATGGCTTTTGCTACAGGAAGAACTGCTCAGGCTGTCCTGAGGGCTGGTGGTGTCCTTCAGACACCTGGCAAGGGACAGAGTTTCTCTGAGTTACCAAAGTGTTTGGCTGTAGGTGCCTTATCTGCAGGACAGAGGAGAGGGTGGTCACAGGCTGTTGGGAGGAATGTGCATCCTCTTCCTCCCTCAAATTCAGCTTGCCCAGAACACCATCTCTCCTTGTGGTGAGGCCTCCAGTTTAAATAACATGGACAGAAAGTGCTGGAGTGTCCAGAAAAAGTCCTTTAGGATCCATAGCAAAAGGAATGACTGGAGACAGAGGAGAGCCTGGATGTCACCTCATTTTCAATGGCTGATTGTGCCTGGTTTGCTGCTGAAGGTCATGGTAGGAACAGCACAAGCAGTTCCTGACCCTCTCCTTTGTTGCTCCTGCTGCTGGAGCACTGGAAAACCCTTTTCCATTTTGAGTGGTAACCACTGGTGGTATTTATAAAGCACAGCCACACTTGCACATGCAGACATGCATCTCGCTGAGAACTGAAGATGTCAGCAGTGCTTTCACTGTTCCTCTTAGGATTTATTCTAAGTTATTTTTGGGTATCTTGTATAACTGATCTCTTAAGCCCTCTTAAGTTTAATTTTAGACTTGGCAGAGTTTATCCTGCTGTGCTGTCCTTTTCCAGATGCATCTTCTCCCCCTAACCAGGCTCCTGGAGAGCCTTTAGAGAATACAGAAAAGGCTGTTCAGAGAAGCAACAAGAAGAGTCTGTGGGACTCTTCCCCTGAGAGTCCTGCCTTCACCTCTTTGTGGCTGTGATCCTGACAGAGAAGAGAGCCAAGGAGTGACCTCTCCTGCACTTCACTCAAGCAGAAAGAAGAGGTGGGAGCTGGCTGGAATTCTCTGCACTTCCACACAGGAGCAGTGGCCATGAAGAGTGAACGTGAGGCTCTGTGGAGCTCAGCAGGGACAGGGAGCTGCTGGAGGCTGAGCAGGGAGGGCTGACCAACACCTGAACAGCCATGAGCAAAGCACTTGGCACCAGCTTCTTCTGCGGCTTCCCAAGGGTGCGGCAGAAACATCACCTATGCAAATCCTTGCTCCCTCCTCACCACACTGACCCTGCACAGACCCAGCTGTGCCTCTGCTGGCCTTCCCAAGCATGGGACATGGCTCACAGGGATCTGCAGGACTCACTGGGAGCTAGCAAGAGTCCAAAATTTATCTGTGGTTAATTAATCCTAATTAATCGATCTAATTCTGTATATCTGCATGTGTGTGAGAATTTGTAGCTTGCTGGGGAACTTCAAACTGCAGCAGCCAGAGAGTGGGAGGAGACACATCTGGAAAGATGAACTGGTGGGTGGGGAAGAGTCTTGAGGTTGTCTGGGTAATAGATGTAGAGCCCATGAGAATATCTGAGGGACCACCAGTGTGATGTCCCCATGCAGCTGCAGTGGGAAGAGGTGGAGCTGTTTCAGCGGGATCTGCACACCTGGACAGGCAGAGGGAGGAGTGATTTTGGTGCTGGGGGTGATATTCCTGTGGGTGCTGTGTGTGTTTGGTGTGTTTGAATGCTTGCCCAGCCTGGATGGGAAGGGCTCAGCAGGAAACAGATGAAGGAAAAGGAATTCCCTGGGCCTTAAAGTCCCCAGGCTCAGCTTCCTGGGATCCTGCTCTGCATCCTCCCAGACAGGCTCTGGGACTTCTCCCAGCTCTGCAGCTGGGGGATCCCTCAGCTCTGCAGGATGAATGCTTTCTGCTCCATGGCAGTTTCTACTGAGGAAAGCTCAGCTTTGGGACGCTGTGTGGCCTCAGGAAACAGAGGGAAGTATGGATTTGATCACTGCCAGGGACACAGGGAAACTTGTGGCAGTATTAGGAGATGATCTCTATGTCTTGCTTGCAGCATGAGACTCCTTCTCCTCCTTGTTGCTCACAAGATGCTGGCAAGTCCTGAGCTCCCAGCCTTTCCAAGCCTGTGGCTCACCATGAGAACTGGTATGAAAACTGATACAGCCTCCTGGCTGCTGTATCAGTGTCTGAGGAAGGAGCAGAAGCTGGAGCAGGGCAGGCCTTGAGGCAGAGCTGTGCCTGGGGCAGGGAGAGCTGGTGAGAGCAGGGCTGAGGCAGGGACAGGAGGAGCACTGCTGGTGGGAGCTGCACAGGGTGGAGGGGTCAGCCATGGGTTCTCTCACCCCAGGCAGGTGGGTGAGTCCCCCCACACCTCCCTTTCCCTACAGAGTGGAGGAGGGGGGCTGCTCCAGTTCCTGCTCCACTGAAGGGTCAGTGTCACACACCTGGGGCAGCTGGGACTCTGCTGGAGGCAAATCCTCACACCTTCCCAAGGCAGGGTTCAGAGCTCAGCACCTCTCCAGTCTGAGCACAATGTGAAAGCCCAAGCTCCCCCAAGTTCAATCCTGACAGAAAATCGAGGCAAACAGGTCCTAAAGAACCGTCAGGTGCCACGGTTTGCTGGGCTGCCTCCCCTGCCCTGCACATCTTGTGGGTACATCACACATGCCTGGCTGTGGCTTCCAGAGTGGAATTCCTCCCTGGGCCCATGGAATTAGAGAGCAGCAGAGGGCAGCTGAAAGGCAGGTCTAGGTGCACATAAATTGGGTCTGAACTCCAGCACACAGATGTTCATCCAAGCCCTGTGTGCCCTCTGCCCTTAAGCCTTTGGGGGACCCACGTTCTCCTCCTTCTTCCACCTAAAAGGTGGGATTTGTTTGCTCCTGTCCTCAGGACCTCACACAGGCCAGGAACCCTGGTGGTTTAGACTGGAAATGAGGAAAAGGGCAGAAAAAACACCAAAAAAGCTCTTCAACTCCAAGACAATACTCTGTTTCTAATGTGGCTGTTGTCATAGCAAAGAGCAGAATTTGATGTTCTGGGTCCTACTTATTGGTCCTGCATTCCTGATTTCTTTCCTCTCTGAGCCAGGGGTAAATGCCTGATTAAGAATGAGAGCAACAAAATAAAAACAGCCCTGGAAAAAACTCCTACTTTGTATGTCTTGCAATGACACGGTTTGAAAATATTCGAGTTAAATAAATTGACTTAAAGGAAATCTGGTAATTCTGGCTGAACTCTGTTATAACTCTGCTTTTCATCTCACAAAAAAAAAAAAAGAAAGAAGAAAGAAAAGCTGTCTGTATCCACTTACTCTGCATAAAATTTTACGAGTTCAAAAGTGCATTTATGATGGAAATTTAAATGATTACATTTCTTTTAAACAACATTCCCTTTTAGTAACACCCTGGCTCCCAGCCTACGACAGACAAGGTCCCCTTTTTTCCCACTAGGCCCTAACACATCTTTATCTCTCCAATTATATCTGGAATCATGTGATTCTGATGAGATCCCACATCATCTACTGAGAGTAAAATCATTGTATTTGTCTAAAAAAAGATATAACCCTCAAGGGATCCCAGCCTAGACGAGGCTGAGGATTCCAACACAACTTCAGTGAAAAAAAAAATACTACATGAGGGAAAATACAGGTTAATGGGCTCACTCAAACTGAGTTGTATCAGGTTAATTACCAGCTGAAATATTCAAACTTTGATTAAAGTCATCTCAGAGCACTTAATTGACTTTTTTTTTCCTAATGAAAAATTGAGTGTTTGTTAATCCGTAAAATCAACATTTTCCAGTTGACCCTGTTGATTTTGCTGGAGCGATATTTTCTTCTGGAAAATAAACAAGCTGACACAGAATTGCACAAAAATATGTCTTGAACTACGCAGATAATTATTTTCTCTTCCTCTGACAGCTGCCATTCATTGCTGCTGCCCATCAACGTTTCTGCTACCTCTAAACACCTCGAGAATTTGCCCAATTTCTCAGTGATTACTCACAGCCTGCACTGCCTTTGGGACTGGTTTTAAACCTGAAATCTGCGCTGCTCTTCTCCTTCAGAAAACCCAATCCCTTCCAACATCCTACGTCTCAAAGTGGAAAAATGTAAAGCTTCCCACTTTTCCATTTCAGGCACCCCTCCTCAGTTTGCACATTCCCAAAGGAATGCTGCTAATTTTATCCCAGAGGTCCCATTCCCACGGTGGGGTTCCCTCCTGGGGGGTTGGAGCAGGGAAGGGCTGTGCAGGGCAGGGAGTGTGGGCAGAGCTGGGAATGCTGTTGGTGCTGCCTGGGACTATGCCATGGCAACTGCTTGTTCCAGGCTGCAGCTCTCCCTGATGTGAAAAATCTTCCCCAGCATCTCAAAGCAAACATCTCCACGGGCTGCTCTCAAATCATGTCTAATTGAAACCCAGCCAAGTCACAAGAGTCAGCTGATTATCTTGGTAAGACCTGAAGGATGTGTACACACATCCATCACTTGGAGAGATGGAAAGGAGTTTGGGTTTCCAAGTGATTGTGAAAATCGGGGGAACAGCAGTGCTGAGAGAGGTTTTCAATGATTTTGGTGTCAAATTAGAGCTGACTTCATTAAACCAAGGAGCTCTGAGTTGCTTGAAGCGTTTGAAGCTGTAGAACGGGAAGTGTTTCACCTGCTCATCCCAGAGGTGACACACTGTGCTGACCCTGAGCCAAGGTAACTATGCCAAAATAAACCTGATATTGGCAATCCAGGATCCCTGAGACACACAGAAAACTGGGAAAGACAAAACCCAGTGCTCTTCACAGAGGATGTAGCTGCTGTATGTCCCTCACTGTATGAAGTCTTGCCTTCTCCCGTCCTCCTGTGCCTGCCCTGGCTGCTCTTTGGGTTCAGATGTCCTGTTTTTCCAGGCAGGAACCCCCAGCTTGGGGTATGGAAACAAGCAGCTTTAATCTTTTCTCCTTGACTTTTAAAGGAAGTGAACTGCAGCACATTGGGAATGAACACCCAGTTTTTGAAATCAAGTGAAAAAAAGTTGTGCTCCATTTCCTCTTGTGGACCTTATTCCCAAGCACGTACCCAATAACTTTGAAACAAATTCTCATTAGTGTTTTTTGTCTGCCTGGGTGATGCACAGTGAAATTATGCTGCATGATGAGTGTTTTTTGGTCTCTCCAAGCCTAGTGAGTTTAAGCATGGTGGAATGTCTCTACCTCTCAATTGATTTTCCACATTGTGAGCGTGGTTTGAGCCCTTTTTGCAGCCAAATGGAAGGTGGAACACAGGAAAGTGGATTTTGTTTGCCTGTGACTGTTCTACAAGCCATGTCATTGCACAGTAATTACATCTGCTTCTTATTACTCACTGGCTTTTGCATTCCTTTCTAAGCTAGATCAGCAAATATTGATATTGCCTTTTGGTTTAGCAACAAGAACACTGATGTTACACCAATTTGTGACAAGCACAGGGTCCTGGTAGGAGCAGCCCTCCTCTCCTGGCTGCAGCAGGGATAGAGTCCATTTTGTTCCTACAAATGTTGGGTTTAGGGTGAGAATGATGCTGATAACACAGAGGTGGTTGGGTTGTTGCTGAGCAGGGCTGGCCCCAGCCAAGGACTTTGCAGCGTCCCATGCTCAGCCCTTGAGGAGGTGCACAAAAAGCAGGAGGGATCATGGCCAGGACAGCTGACCTGAGCTGGCCAGGGGGATATTCCAAACCACAGGATGTGATGCTCAGTGTGGGAATTGGGGAGAGTTTGCTGGGAGCTGCCAGTCTCTGCTGGGCACCAGTGAGCTGCTGCACTGTGCATCACTTTTGGGGGGGCTTTAGTCCTCTCTCTCCCTTTTCCTCTGCTTTTATTACTTGTTGTATTTCACTTGATGGCAATTATGAAGCTGTTCTTATCTGAACCATTTGGTGTTCCCTTTCTCTGGCTCTCCTCCCCAGCCCACTGGGGCAGGAGTGAGTGAGGGGCTGAGCAGCACTTAATTATCAGCTGTTAAACCACAACAACCTGTACGTCCCAATTTTGAGATCAGCCACTTCTCCTAACTCCACATAAGGAAAATTTTAACATCAGGATTGAGTCTGGTGTAATTTAAAAACCACAAGGATACCACGGTGATTGATCTTCCATCCCTTATGTATTTCTTCAGCCCTGAATGCATCTGTTCATATTTTGCTCTGACACTGGGGTAAGGCATCTCAGTTCCCTTTGAAATCTGGGACCTGTGTGTTAATCTTCCAGCACTTTGAAGTTTATCTCATTTACAAGGAACTACCAGAACTCCTCAGATGTTTCCTTTAAGGCTACTGGGTTAAATGGAATGGCTGAGAACAGACACATCCAAACACTCGTGAGGAAGAGTAACATATCTAATAAGGAGGAGTTAGCTGCCTGGTCCCTTTGCTCAGCCTGCAGGGACTTTATGTCCATGTTTTATGGATGATAGATGCTCACACAGCTAGTCTGTCTGCCCAGCAGGATCAGGAGGACCTAAAATCCAAAACTCCCAGAGCACTGCAGACACAAAATACCCCCAACACGCTATAAAAACCTGAATGTCTGCAATAAAGCAATCACCAGCACAGAAATCACAGCTATCATGTACCACAGGAAGGGAGCAAGAGTTCTTGTGAGGAACATGAATAAATCTGTAAATTCCTATGGCCAGACCTATCTCATCCTGAAAGCAAAATGCCAGGGATTTGTTAGGAGGAGTTCACAAGTGCTTTTCTACAATAGATCCTTCCCATGCTGTAAAGAACAGCAAAAAATTGTTACTTTCCCTGTTATCCAGCCTGAGGGAGATTTCCCTTCTGATCCCAAATTAGATCATCAGTTTAATGTTCAGAGCATGAGCAGCCATACCAATTAGATCCTGAGCAGCTGTAATAATGCCAGCAGTGGCAGAGCAGCCTCCTCACACACTGCCTCCACCTGGAGCCAATTTCTGCTGCTTTAGGGAAGGCATTAAAACCTCCAGACAAGCTGCTGGGCACCCAGTCAGGAGTTATTTTTTTCCCTTGGCTCCCACTGGTGCCCAGCAGCCACCCTGGAGCAGGGATGTCACGGAGCAGGCAGCGAGTGAGCCAGGGAGGCAAGAGGGCTCCTCCACACCTCCTTCAAACACCAGCACATCAGCGATGCAGGACTCTCTCCAAGCTTCCTCATGCCAGAAATATTCCTCTTCCCTCCTGCAGTTCTCCCTGGGACTTTGGAAGGCTCCATTCAGCCCATGGGTTTCCTTTGCTCACACTGCCCTCTGTGGAGGTGAGGTCCAGACACAGACACGCAGTTCTCTGCAGGAACCTGTCCTTGCATTGTCACTTTTCCCCCTCGATTATGAGTTACCTAAATCATATTATTTTCTTTATCCATGCATGTGTAAGGTATCACTACAGCTCTTCAGTCTGGTACACTACATAACACCAACTTTCTTTTCTTGAAGGAGATTCTCTTTTCCTGAACTACCTTGGAAATCCCACTCTGCACCTATTTCACCTTCCCCTTTTTCTTACCCTACCCATGCACCATGGCATTTACAAGACCCACTGGTGCTGCCTGTGGTGCTGATTTTTCCCTGGAATAACCTTTTCTTTATGCCACAGCACTTGGCATCCCCCAGCTCCACAAATACTGGCCCCAACTTGGTTCTTATCTTCCCCCTGCAACTGGTACCCACCTGAGACCTCACAGAGCTTTGGGCCACAGATTCTGGTGCTTTTAGCCTGTTTTAAAATGTAATGCTGTTCTTACAGCTCTATCAGGCCAGCTCACATTTTCAGTTATGCAGGAAAATCTCTATTCCTTAATGCCAGCATTCCCAGATTTTGCGCGGCAGCGTACGTAAGAAGCGCGTTCAAAGCAGGATTATTCTCTTCAAATTAAGACTTGTGTGTGGAATTGCAGTGTCTTGGACAGACTGTCTTTTGGCCAAGGAGGCAAACACGCAATGCCAGGGCTCAGTGCATGCCATGGGAGGGGCAGTGTGACCTGCTCTCCTCTCTAATGAGGATGTTGATCAGTTTGGGCACAGACACCCACGTTTGCTGATGCCTGCAGGATTCATCTCACCTTTGTTTTTTTTAGGTCGCACAAATTGTAGCTAGCTCTTTTTTTCCTGGATTGCTAATCCCAGAAATAACAGAATCAGTCCCAAAAACAAATTTGAGGACAACTAGAAATATCTGGTCTCCACTGGGATAATTCTCTCTTTTGTGTTTCCACAGTCTCCTTGTAAGACTTTTCTTTATTCAGTTTACAGTCTACTTATCCCAATGATAATCAATAAAATAAGGTAAATCTGAAACATAGGTTAATGCTAAAGGTCTCCCTGCTCCTCTTTGTGTTGTCTCCAGTGACAGATATTTAGGGAAGAACGAAGGGGTGGGCACAGGTGATTCTGCTCCTGTGCTCCCCTTGTCACACCAGTACTGCAGCAGCAGTTTGGGGACTTCCCAGTCAGGGGTTGCTCTGAAATCATCCAGTCAGTGACAGGAATGGAGGTTTCCTCTCTGGATCCATGTAATTCCTGGTTTTGGCCTTCTCAACATTGCCTGGCAGGGAGCTCTGCAGCCAGGAGTACTCATTTTTGTCTGCTATGCCTTTTTATTCTGGAATCAGGGAAGCACTCAAGGGTGTGCATTGTCTGAGCTCTGTCCCTGTCACTTGATCCCCACCAATGTCACATCTCAGTGCCCTGGGCCTTCTGTCCAGCCTGGAGCTCAGTTCAGTGGTGGAACAGGCTGGCTGTGCAGTGTGGGAGCCTGCCTGCCTCTCTCCTTCTGTTCCTGCCATCCTCCCCACTCTCTGCAGCTCTCCTGGAAAGACCTGGGACATTCCACCAAATATTTTTTGCAAATCCACAGAAACTTGATCTAATCCATGACCCTTGTCTTAGAAGTGGTTCATCTTGGTAAAAGGTTTACCTTTAATAAACCCTTACCTTTGATAAAACCTATTTGTTGCCATGCAATGAGTGCTTTCTCTGAGAACTGACCTAAAATTCCTGGGTCAAGTCACCTGTATAATTTTTTTCCACTTTTATTTAAATACAATGATGTACAGATTCTTCCAAACTTGCATTTTCATGTACCAATTATTTCAACATCCTCAGATGGAGATTATCCTGGCCCCCTGGGTTCAGTTCCTCTAGCACTGGAAATTTTATCTTTAATATAGAGCTCTACCTCTTCCACTCCTTTTACCACTCTTTCCTTCCTAACAATTTATAACCAGCAATTTTTACATTCCAGTCATGCGAATAAACCTGCCAGGTTTCAGTCATGCCAATTATATTGTATTTCTCATAATCCAGCAAGAATTCCCAAGTCTTCTTGCTTTTAATTATAAACTCACAAGGTACTTCTCCCCAGCCCCTCTCTGGGCAGCCACCTGTTGTGATGTGTGATTATCACAGGGGCAGGGGACAAAGGTGTTGCAGAACAATTCTGCAGCTGTGAAAGTTCTGGTGTTTGTGTCACAGATTTTCTCATTTCTGCAGGAGAAGCCCCTCTCCTCTGGCTCCTCCTCAGAGTGCCCATACTTCTGGCCCATTTTGACACATCCTTACATCCAATTTAAATTTGACTCTACCATTTCCTCCCTCAGGACTGCTGAGGAATAGGTGGCACCCAGCACACATAGGGCTAGAGACCCCTTGCCCTCCAAAAAATTCAGTTTAAACCCACAAAACAAGCCATGCATTACCATTTCTGATCTCCTGATTTCTTGGGAGCATGGTGAGCATCCTTGTTCATTTAATGGGACAGTACTGTTAAAAGGGAACTGGGCAGCTGCTGTTCCCCTCTGGCTGTGGATGTTAGTACTGAGCTTGTCTATTCACTGGCAATTAAAAGGTCTGAGTTCATGTTTGTTTCTTTTCTATTAACATCAAAGCAAACACAGTATTGAGCAAAACTGGCTGACTTGTTATTTGGAGTTCTCAGCCTCTCCTGTCTGGATTTGATGTACCACCTTGTCTGCTTCATGGGTGAATTTTTTCATGGTCTGTGTGCTCATGGAACCCAGCAGCTGCTTCAGCACTGCTGCACCTCTGCTGTGGTGCCTCGTCAGGTGCCCAAGCACAGAGCTAGACCGAGTGTGTGCAACAAGATCCACGCTCAAAGCCATGGTTAAAAAGAGATGGAATGCTGGTGAGCCTGGCTCTCAGACATGTGGCCATGGCCAAGGAGTTCACAGCCCAGGAGGGTGGAACAGGGCTGATGAACAGCACAGTCTGCAGAGCTTTATCTTCAGCCCCTTCTGAGCTTGGGTGTGTTGCTCCTACAGAAGGCACCTCCACCTGCACCTCCAAAGCACTGAACCCACTCTGAAAGGAGAACCTCTTTCTGGTAGACTGGGATTCAGCACACTTTTGAGTCAGAAATTGTGCTAAATAATTACTAATTACTAATAATTACAGGACTCCCCCACCAATGAAATATAAATGCTCCAGTCCCTCTTTTCCCAGAGGGGATTCACAATTACATTTCTCAGGTACTAAATGCTTTTTGAATTCTTGAGCTGTCCTAAACTTGCTGGATAAAAATAAACTATGGATTCACAAATTATTTCAGAAATAATCACAGCATTCAATCTCTGTTAGAGCTGTCAGTGGAAACCAGAAACTGGCACCAAGAGGCAGGCACGCTCCGCTGGGCTCTGCACAAAGTGGATGGCATGCTGCTTGCACCTCAGCCTCTGGAATCTAAATGCACATTGCAGATAAACAGGGGCAAGGAGAAGACACCCAAAAATGTGTTTGCTTGCTGCCTAAATGTCATTTTAAGGTGTGACTGAGCCCCAGCTCCTCCAGCCAACTGGGAATCCTGTTCCCTGCAGCACCAACCTGCTGGGAGCTGCTCCTGTTGGCACCACAAGATCTGCTGTGCTGCAGCTGCACCAGTGCAGGGAGCACAAAGTTTTGACAGTGTGGCTGGAGGAGAGAGGAATCAAAAGCCTGGTGGCTGGAGGAAGAATGTGACTCCTAGCTGTGAAAGTTTGGAGGCTCTGGAGAGTTTTGGCAGTACCAGGACGACACAGAGAGTTCCTGGCATTCACATGTGCCTGGTGAGATCCAGCACAGAATCACAGAGGAGCCTGTGTGGGAAGGGAGCCACAAGGATCATCAAATCCAGCTCCTGGCCCTGCACAGACACCCAACAGTCCCACTCTGTGCCTGAGGGTGTTGTACAGACACTCCTGGAGCTCTGGAAGGCTCTGTGCTGGGACCAGTACCCTGGGCAGCCTCTTCCAGTGCCCAAACACTCTCTGGGGGAAGAACCTTTTCCCAATATCCACCCTAAACCTGCCCCAACATGACTTCAGGCCGTTCCTTTGGGTCCTGCCACTGGTCACAGCAGAAGAGATCAGTGCCTGACCCACCTCTTCCCCTCGTGAGGAAGAGGAGAGGAAGCTGTAGACTGTGATGAGGTCTCCTGTCATGTTGTTTAAATTCAGCCATGAGTGAGTCAGGGAGGAATCAGGGACGGGCTGGGAGCTGTGGGAATGGTGCTGACCATGGGCTCTGGCCATATGTTCTGCTGACAAAGTGTGAGGCTGGGAGTGACTGTGGAAGGGACTTTGCCTGGAGCAAGGCTGCTGCTGCAGCACTTCAGTGCTGCTGGTAAAGCTTCAGGAAAGATGCTACTGACAGTGTTCAGTGCATTTGAGCTGGGGATTTTGCCTAATTTAATACACCATTATTTAACAGTATGAAAGCACTGCTATTCAACACACACCCGTGAGCGTGTGACTTGTGATGCCTGCAGGACTGGGGTCAGCAGGTGTGCTGAGGATGGGGATGAGCCTCTGGGCTGGATTCCTCACAGGGGAATGGCTGGGGGCTGTCTGTGTAAGCACAATCCCTGTGCTGCTGGCTTGGGGCTGGTGCCTCGGTGCCCTGCAGCTCAGATGAAATGATCATCAGTCAGGCTGCAAAAGGCCATGACAACACTCTGACAGTCTGGCATTACAAACCCATCAGTCTGAGCGAGGAGCTGTCGGGTATTTTATGTTGGCACTATTAGGGACAAATTTAGACCCGTGTCCATTACATTGCTCCTGTCCTCACCAGGAGAAGACACGGTAAATCTGAAAGAGGCAGCTGTCTGTCTAAGCCAGTACATCTCTGTACCTTCCTGGGTCACTTCCAAAGGCTGGTCACTCCTAGTTTGCTAACTGAAGAGTTTCAGATAAGAGGAGACACTCACTGAGCTGCTGTGGGGGTGTGGGGAGGGAGAAGCAACCCCTTCCCTCCTGCTTTCACCATAACTTTTCAAAGCTGGCTTCCAACTCTCTCCTGAAATCACCCGCTACAGCACAGCTTTGTTTACCCGGTGCAGAATAGATCACTGTGTTTCTCTTCTCCCACAGATAACTCACTTTTCTGAGTGGGCTAGAGTCACACAGTTACAACTTATCTCACACATAAATCTGGACTTGGAAAGATTTCAGTATCTGCCAGAAATATGGGCATCCTTGATCGTGCCAACCCCAGCTAAGATGCTCAAAAAGCCAGAGAGTCTTAGGCTGCTCACTCAGGCTGCTGTGGCCTAAGCTGATTCCCAAATCAGTAAGACAAATAAGCTTTTTTTTTCTGTGTTTTTCTTTCTAACGTCAAGAGTGTTGCTTTGGTGCTCTCATTTCAGCCTGGAGCCGTCGCAGTCCCAAGGCTGGAGTCCATGAACTTTCCTTTTTTTACATTAAATAGAGTTTTAATAAACAATTAATTCTGCAAGTACTCTCCTCAAAAACACCAGGGAGAATACACAACCCCTTGGGATGAAACAGGCTGTGAACACTTCCCCAGGTTTGCCCCATTTAATAGTACATTCTTACAGAGAATTCTATCAATTCTACCACAATTCTACCCTAAACTTCCCATTAGCAGAGAGGCTGTGTTCTCAGAGACATAACACACCCATGGTTAACTGTTCCTCCCTCCCAGCAGCGAAGGACCAGCTCCCTGATCTACTCCTTGGGCAGTGGCAGGATGGGTGGGAACAGCCCAGTGAGGAACAAGTATCCACAACCCATCATCTCATACTGTGTCACATTTGTAAACTTTATTTCTCAGTCACATAACCCAGAAAAGAGCCCTTTCAAAGGCAGAGTGTGGATGTTAGCTCTAGCAGACAGCTCTGGGAGTAGGGGCTGTCAGTTTGCATCTGCTGAGACTTAAATCGGTCCCAGGGCAGCTGCCTGCCATCCACCCTCCAGTGTTTTATTCCTTGGGAAGTGCCAGGCTACAGCAGAGGAAATGAATGCACTGATAAGCTGGAGAGATGTCTTTTTGAGTGGTTCCCAGCAAGGAAATAGCTGAGCAGGGAACAGAAATGAGCTTTCCCGTGCCCACTTGTGCCCTTTAGCTGAATTTCTCTGCTCAATAAACACACCGGGGCGGGCTCGCGGGTGGTCATTTACTTCAGGGAGAGGGGAAAAGGGCCAGGCTGGGCTCCAGCTGGTGAAACCCGTGAGCCGTGTGCTGCCGCCGTGCTGGGGGCGATTGCAGGGGGTGTCAGAGCCCCCCGAGCCGCGCTCCGAGCAGCGGCCGGAGCCGAGCGCTGCCCGCCCGGGGCCGCAGTGCCCGGCACGGAGCTCCGGGGCTCGGCCGGAGAGCTCCGAGCCTGCAGCAGCCAGCAGGTAAACAAGCAAATCGCTGCTCCCGCAGGAAACAGGTTGCTTTTCGACAGAGAACTGTTAGAACCCTGCCTCTCTCCGCAGGGCGAATCTGCTCTAAGGTAGGGCTCGGAAGGGCTCACCCGCCGCCTATCACACCGAGGAGAACACGGAGCTACACAGGCTGCCAGGAAGTTGTTTTATACTTACCAGCAGCATTGATATTTTCCTCACAGGAGTACCAGATCCCAGTGTGGAAATACCTGAAAAGGAAGCGGTCATCTCCCGTCTCCCAGCTGTAATGAACCACATTCTGGTTCGTCTCATTTGCAGTCTCATTCCCGCCGTAGTTGAGGCAGTTTGTCTTCTTCTCTTTCCCACAGCTCGGCTTGGGGACCCTCTGTGTGCCCTCACACCAGTGGGTCGTGATAAAAGCTGTTGTAGAGAAGAGGAGAGCCATCAGATTCAGACTCACTGCTAGCAGGGCTCTGCATCTTCGATTTGTCTTCATGGTAAATCCGCCCTCCCTCCCCCTCCTGCTGAGAGAAGAAGTCAAAGGGGTTTGTTTTATTTGGGAGGGGGGGGGGTTTCAAAGCCTCTCACGATTCAGAATCCAGTTGTCCAGGCACCAAAACTCTCAGCCTCTCGCAGTGCGCTGTGGAAGCGGTGGAGGAAGCCGTGCAGGCAGCCTCCCATTCTCCCCTAGCCTTGAAGCGCTGTCTTTGTGCGTTAGAGCCTCCGCAGCTGCCGGCCGAGCGGGGCCGGTCCCTCGCAGCCGCGGAGCTTCAGCGCGCTGAGGGCAGCGGAGCGGCTCTGCCTCCCGAGGAGCACCAGCGGCGACTGAACATCTGCTCGGCTACCACACATCATCCTCCCCAGGGGCTCCGCAGCCTCCTCCGCCGGGAGACACCTGCAGGCTGCCAGCCTCGCTGTCCCCTGCTCCCGTAGGATGGGCAGGAGCGGCTCAGCGTGCGGCAGGAGGAGGCAGGGACAGCTGCCACCCGCTGCCACCGTGCCCGGCACCGCTCCGAGCCCACTGCAGCACGCCGGGCTGGGGGAGGTGGCACGGCTCCGTCCCGAAAAGAATTATTATTATTACTATCACTATCAGTACTAGTAGTATTAGTAGTATTAGTATCAGGTT
>NC_031783.1:3115893-3181204 GCF_001522545.3 Parus major
TTATTATTATTATTATTATTATTATTATTATTATTATTATTATTATTATTATTATTATTATTTTGAGCTGTGAAAGGTATTTTTTGTATACCACAGGGTAGTGATTGGTCCAGGAGGAGGAGGGATGGAGTGGTACTTCAGCATTTCTGCTCTGAGCTGGAGAGTGGTAAATCCAGGGCTTGATTCTGCTTCTGGCATAATGGTGTAAATGTCTTTCTTCAGAGGCTTGCTCTGGCAGCCCCAGAGGAATTAAGGTTTGAAAGGGTGTGATGTGTGAAACCCACATCTTTCACAACACCAAGTGGAGCCCCTTGCCCAGGCTTTTGTTCCCAGACACAGCTCTTGCAGGTGTTTTGGTTGAAGTGGATCTAGAGGAAATTTTGTAGGTCCTGCTTTGTGTGGACAGACAGAACTAATTAGAGCAAACCCCGGGCTTTATTCACCAGATGGCAATGCTGAGAGCAGGGAACACTTAATACTCAATATCCCATTTCCACAGAGAAGTGTATTGTCCTCTCATGATGTCCAGCTGGCTCGTGGAGTTTCTGACCCGTTTGCCCATTGCTCAGAGCTCTCTGGTGAGCGCTGAGTGCCGTAAGGAGCAGAGCACCTGGTGGTGGTGGAGCCACAACCCATGAGACCCCAGCCCTGAGCCTGGCCACACTTATCACACAACAGTTCAACCCCTTGGCAGATGGAGGCAGTTTTCTGTGGTGAAGAAGCTGTTGTGCCTTCTAAGTGGTGTTTCCTTCTAGTCTGGACTCCCTGCAGGGGCCATGGGGATGCTGGTGGCCTCTCAGAGTAGTCCAGCAGTGGCTTTCCCCAGAAATATCTACGAAGCCAAGCAGGCTCAAGGACAGTGCTCATGGAGCCCACAGGCAAAGCTCATGCTGTACTTGATGCCTGCAGGCAGGACATGGGGGGCAGCTTCTCCAGCTCCTTCAGAAAGCCAGGGAGAATGAGGTGAGGCCTCTGGGACCCATTCCTGCCTTCCTGGTGCCCCCTCACAGGTAGCCACAGGACTTGATGTGCCTCTTTTTGGTGCCTGTCCCGAATGTCTGGGCCCAACTGTTGATGAGATTTTCTACTGTTTCTACACTCACTTGGCTTTGGCCATTTTTCATTATAAATAAACTGGAAAGTTAATAGAGAACTTTTGTGAGAAAACTCACAGGGCTCTGTGAGAACAACTATGATGGCAGCTCTGCAAGTTTGCTGAAATGACTTTGTGCCCAAGAGCCTTTGCCTTGCCCACTCCTGCCTGATGAGTGCCAGGTTTCTCCCTGGGGGCTGCTCCAGCAGAGTGCCTCTCCTCATCCTGTTGGGATTGCACAGCACCTCTCTCTGCCCCAGCCCTTGCAGCTTTACATCTTGCAGCCAAATCATCAGCATTCTCTCCTTGGTTTTTATTGCATGCAAGAAATCGAAGTGATAGCTATTCAGAGGACCACAGGATTATTACTTCAATTATTTCTAAGTTGCAGCATGTTTACTCAGTAATGCCTTTGTGGTGTTCCTGTGTTTGTCAGGGTTATCCACTTGCTAAGAGGAATAAATAAAGCACTTGAAACTTTGACAGAAAGCCTTCACAAGAAAGCTGGTGCTGTTCTTCAGGACTGTCTTTCAAGCAGCTGCCAGCATCTGAATCATCACACTTCTCCAAGTGTGAATATAGGTCTTTACAGCTCTTTTCTCACAAATTTTCTCTACCTATTGCCCTGTGGATTGTGTTTTCTGGCCTGCAGCACCAACGCCTGCACACTCTGCTTCTCGCTGTGCCCATCTCCCTGAGGGGTGGCCATCCAAGACTTTTGTTATAGGGGACAAAATTATCCCTTATTTACTTCTTACATTTTGTTTTAATTCCTAATCCTAACAGATATTCCTATTTCTGCTCCTCCTTATCTTCTTCATTTTTTGTTTTTCAGACTGGCAGAGTCGTTGAGAACCGACATGGTGGCAGTAAATTAAAAAAAAACCAACAACAAAACAAAGGCAAAATAAAGCAGAAATTTGGTTTGCTTTGTGATACAGAGCTTTTAGAATCTTAAGCATTTAAAAATACTGAGCACAAAGTAAAGTAGGCTCAGTCAGAGAATATTTTAGTATGAATAATTTTCTTTTTCCTAAGGAAATCAGGTTTTTTTTCATTGTTTGGATTACTTGAAAAGAAGGAAACTGCTCTTTGCTATACTCATGCTGTAATACTCCAACGACTTCTCTTTATATAATCTCTGTTTATCAGATCTGTTGTGTATAAAAATGGAAAGATCATACATATGTTGCAGAAGTCAGTTCAGATGCCTGGATTAAGGAGTATTTATGTGGTATTATCTTTAATGATAACGTAGAAGGGTTTGAATGCTACAGAGATGTAGTTTTCCAGATTGTGGCTACAAGAATCTTTAAAAACCTTTCTGCAGCAACAACTTTTCTCTGATATTGTGAGAAAAATTACCTTCACAGGTTATAGTAACCCCTTTTCCTTTAGTATTTCTTATAGAATCAGTGTAAATTGTTATTACTCAGTATTTACTCCTGTACAAAAAGAATTTGACCCGGAGGATTCAAAATAATGATAGCTTTTGCAAAAAGAATCTTTCAATCAGGCTCTGTTTTTCACTGGTGGAAAACAGAGGCACCATTCACTAAAGTGAGAGGAAGCCCTACTTTTGGGTCCTCTGCTGCTGATGGGGACATGGTGAGCTCAGTCTGGCTGTTTATTTGGAACCAGCAATGTCAAATACGTGGGATTGTATGCTGGATTTAAATCAACGCTTTAAACCCCCTATGGCTTCTGTTTAAATTTTCATTTCTTACAGCTCTGTTCCTCCTGGGCTTCCTCGTGTGTTTATTTTGTCCTTCTCAGCTGTCACTGGACTGGATTTCCCAGCTCCTCCTGCCACTTTGGACTGGACCCCTCCTGGCAGCTCCTCTTTGCTTTTCCTCAGCACCACGGAGCCACAGGATTCATTTGTTCAATTCATTTGTCTTGCAAATGGCTCAAAATCTCCTTTTCTACTCGGATTTTTCCTCCCTTGACAGACAATTCTGCAAAGCTCATATTTTTCATCTTTTTTTTTCATCTTTTTTCATCTTTTTTCATCTTTTTCATGGTAAATATTATTGCTGTGCCCCCAATATACCTCCCCTGTCTCTACTCTGTCCAGCAAAGTGGGAATTTTCTCCTTACCTCTTAATGGGCTTTATTTTGATATTTGGAGAAGAGGGTTGGGATGGAAATACTGTCCATATTTCCCCAGATTGTTTTACCCAGCTGTGAAGTTTGTGTTCTCTCCACTCCAGACTCAGGCTCCTTTTTGCTGTTTTCACCCCGGTTTTTATCTATTTCTTGGCTCTCTGACCCAAAGCAGTCTGTGTTCAGCAGTGATGCTTGGCACTCTGAGGCTGGGCTGGACGCTCCTGCTCCTCTCAGAGACGCTGCTGAGAAATAATCCTGATTTTCTGACAGAAACGAAGCCCTCAGCAAACGGGGAGCCCCCAGGGCTCCATGTGAAGGTGGGCTGAATATTGATACCACAGGAAATCTTGGTCATCACTTTAATTTAACGACTTGCAGCGTGTCTTTCACGTACTTTGCTTGTGGGCATTTAGGCAAGGACAAGAAGATTGCTCAGGAAATTCTCCCTGTTCCTAAAGCAACCAGGCAAAAAATGGTTTCTGACAGTACTGTAGCAAAGACCTTTAGCAGTCTTGACAGAAATGAAAGTGGTAAAATAAACTGTTGCTTCTCCCATAACAATTTCCTCGGTCAGTGGGCAGTGGACAAGACATCCCCTGAGTGCCCTCTGCAGAGGATTTGCTGTGGATGCTGTGACCAGCCCAGATTGCCCATCCTGGCAGGGACAGCAGGGACTGCAGGGACCCTCCTGCCTCACACAGGGTGCCCTGGCTGTCCCAAACAGCGCCACATCCATCATCCAGCACGGCTCCGTGCGCCAAACTGGGGGGCACTGGGATGGCAGCAGATTTGTACTCATCTCCTATCTGAGTTAAATTCTTCCAGCAGCTGGTGGAGAGGAAGGGAGATGAAAAGAAGTGAGAGGTCTGAGTCATGTCTTGATTCGTGTCTGGGAGAGCTGACTGGCTAAGTTGCCTGAAGAGGCAGTCCAAAAGGTCAGGGCTGAGCAAGCACGATAATCCTGAGGCAATTCCCAACGAGCTATTTACATGTGCCCACCCATGGTGGGAGTGAATGAAATGCAATGCTCTCCTACTTTTGATCCTGAATTAGAAATTTTTCTGTCTTAGAGTTACAAGAATTATTTCCTCACAATTGACAGCTGGATTGGATTAAGATGAAAGTTTAATTAATATTTAGTGCTCTTTGTTAAGGCTAACTTTGAAATGTCTAAGTTATTACAAGAAGCTACAGGCCTACTTAAGAAGAACTCTTAAAGCAGAACCCACTTCATTCTTTATTGCTGCAATTAAAGAAGCATTCTTGCACATCAAAGCCTTAATGGCAGCTTGTGAGTCTTTCAATATTCCTGGGCACCCTGGCCTGGCACGAAAGCAGCCCCAGAGCAAAAGTGGCCACAACAAAGAGAGCAGTGCTGAGAAATGTCAAAGGGTTCATTACCCAAACATGGTCCTTTATAACCCAGGCATCTGATTTCTATATTCATATAAAGTTATATATTGTCATATCCCACTGAGCCTTTGGAAGTGCCTAATCCACTAACTACAGATGAATTAATTTATATTAGTTGCTGGCTGTGTTTTTTAAGACATTTTTTCCCTTCTCTTATCAATGTATTTTTAGGGACAGAAGCTAGAACATTTAAATGTCTGTAGTTTTCAGTTTCTGCCTGGCAAAGGAGTAAACTGTGTGCATTTGGTTCATTTATATGAAGAATAATGTTGCTTATTTGTATGTCCATGTATTTTTTTTCCCATAATTAGGATTCATCCATATGTCCAGGCATTTTAAGAGGTAGATTATGATTTGCAGTGGGATTTTAGTTCAGAAAAGAGTGATACGGGAGATTTGTTTGAGCATGCTCTGTACCTGGAGCTTCATGTTTCTGTATCTTCTCTGCAGAAATTGGACCCTGTGCAAAATGCACTTGGGGAAATCGACTTTACCAGAGCAGAGTAGAAGAGGCTGCTTTTGTGCAGGGATGGCTTTTTGATGGGGCCATGGAGATTTTCAGAAGATGGGTGCACATTGTGTCACTGGGGGTGTGTTCCAAGAGCCCCTGGGATGTGCCCATGGTCCCATCAGGGCAGTGGTGCTGAAGGTGAGGACAAGGCTTGCTTGCCACAGGAAGGCAGGGTGGCCAGACTGGCTCTGGAAGCTGAATGTAACAGGACACTGCATTTGGCCTACATTGAGAGAGAAGTTACAGAAGACAGCAGGTTTATACATACAGCCAGCAGGTTTTTAACGTTTCAGCAGCAAACCTCAATTTGAGCAGAAATCTCTCCCCCAGGAGTAGAGCAGGAGACAAAGCAACCAAACTAAAAATCAAGAGATCAATACTAAAAGCAAAACATAGTGGAAAAGATCTCCAGAGCAAAGGCAGGTAATTGCATAACTGTTCCAGGGGGAAGAGAAAAGGTCAGCAGGCAGAAGACAGGTTGGTGCATGGAAAGCTTCTGCCTGCCTGGGGACAGCATTTCATAGTGCATTGGAAGGAAAGTGAATGAGGATGCAAAAGTGGCTAAGAAAATGCCAAACTGCCTGAGAAGAGCTGGGTTAAACTGTCCCAAAATGGCACACAGTGTCCTGGGGAGAGGCATCCTCCAAACTGCAGGAGCAGTTTTTGAGGCAGCACCAAACCCAGCAGAGTGCTGCAAACAATGTCAAATTTCACAATGAAGTTGTAGCAGATGGCAGAAGAGGGAGTCAAGGCTGGGAGTTGGCAGAAAGAGGGAAAATGTTAGCCATCAGCCTGTCTGGAGAGCAGCAGGAGGGAGGAGATATATGAGCAACCTGGAGGACGAGCAGGACACTCAGCAGAGTGAAAGCAGAGAGCAGGAGGCATGGTGCAGGGAAAGGCTGGTTTAGAGACCACACAACATATGATAATAAGAACAGAGCTGCAGCTGCCTGGTATCAAAGACCACTCTCACAGGTCCAGGTGAACTCTCTGGCCCCAGCAAAGGGGCAAAATGAGAGAGCAATTCTTCAAAGGGAAAATGTTATGAATCTTCTGGGAACATAAATGGGAATGAAACTACAGGAGGGAAAAGTTCAGCAGTATCATACTGACTGCTCAGCTTGGGAGCTGTATTTCCAGCTTCACAGCTGGTCATGAATATTTCCTCTTTCCAACCCCTTCCTTGACTGGATTTTGGATGGGGAAAACTCCTTTCTATTCTCAGTTTATCTATTCTCTATTCTTTATTTCTATTTCTATCCTCCAAGGTCTCAGGTAGGGAACACTTTCCTCCCCACTTGACCTCGGAGGTTGTGTGCATCTTTGAAGAGACCTTCCTTCTCTCACTGTTAGTGCCTAAGTCATTCAGGTTTCACAGCCCCCTGGTATTTGTGTGTGTTAATACAACACCCTTAACAGAGATTGCAGGATTTGATACAGATATAGAGCACTCTGTTAAAATAGTTCTGCCAAATGGGAATTGTTTGGCAGGTAGAATGTATTGACTTAAACCTCTGCTCATCCTTTACACAGGCCTCACGCTCTTGGTTCAGATGTCTGATCAAAGAAAGAATAATATAATTTTTTTTTTTTACAAATCAGATATTGCCCAGGCCCCTCCTCAAGTCAGCCCTCAGCACCATCAGGTGCAGCCACATCAGCAGAGCTCAGGCTGGCAGTGTCCTCGTGTCTCTGCTTGATTCCAGCACTGAGGATGTGTAACTGCAGAGGAAGCTGCTGCCACCCCTGCTGGGGCTGTGGGGTGGGCAGGGTGTCCGTGGTAGGACCACTGTCTGCACGGGGACAGAATGTCCTTGGCTCTTAACAAAGGTCTGAGTTGATCCCAAGCAAATCATGGACATTAAAATCCTCAGACGGGGCCATTTCTGTAATAACAGCTAAATTATAGCCCATGCGCTGCAGGAAACCAAATTAGGGCTCCGTGTGCAGTATTTACTTGGGCAATTTCACTTAACCTTGCCATCTTTTAATTGCTTTTATATCTTGATTTAGTAATTTCTGGGGTTTTTTTTAGTAGTTCTGTTTATTGAGGAGCACCACAAGAGATGTGAACCGAGTAATTTTCTGTTTCTGCAGATTTGCACTGTAATAGCAACAGAATCATCTGTAGGCAAATTCTTTAAACAATAAATATCCGTCTCTGGTTTGGATGTTTATTATTTTTGTAGCAGTTTATTTGCAGGACAGACTGCCAACTTCACCAGGAACTGAAGTGATTTGCAGTCAAAGCAGTGCTTTTGGATTTTGGAAACTTCTAGATTTTGTAAGAGACAAAATATAAAGCAGTAATGCAGGAAACATGTAAAATGGTAATTTATCAAGTTAAAGATCTCCATTTGATTAGAGAGGGAAATGCTGAATAAAAATTGCAAAAAACAATGTACTTCTAATGAAATATACTTCAGAGGAAAATTTATCCTATATTCCAGCCTGTTAGTGTCATGGAACAGATAATTGAATTCCTTGCTTTCTTGTCAATGTAGCAATATGAAACTCTGCTCAAAAGCTCAGGTAATCAACAGTTTTTATCCTGATCTTCATAACTTGTTCTTTAAAAACTATTCTAATTACCATTCCTTCTGTCCTTACAAAGTCTTCACAAAAAGGTTGGGTTTTTGGACTCACATCCCACATGTGACGGAGCACAAAACCAAAACTTGCTCAAAAGACCATGCAGGCTTGTGCTTTATTTCCATGCAACACTTTTTGGGAAAAGTAGAAAAGTTTATTTTGAAGGAAATGAAGCCACTTAGTACCTCAGGAAGGGAAAGGAATAGAGCAAAGCTCCTCTGTAGATTCCTCATTGTGGTGACTGTTCCGGGCCTTTTTGCAAGGCGCTATCGTGGTGGTGGGAGCAGAATCAGTTCTCAAAGGCAGTGTTTGCCACACCAAAATTAACTTTTGGATAGCAGGAAAGTGAATTATAGAGTCCCTGATGGCAGCTGCCTATGCCAATGCCACCCTGCTCCTGTGTACGTGGTGGGAAGGGGAATTGCTCTTGTTCTCTACCATCACTTTCAGGCTCAACAAAATGCAGCACATTCTTCAAAAGAAAGTTGAAAAGGATTTTCAATCACCACCTCAAATTTGGCTTCAAGCTGCCATAAACTGGAATATCCTAATGTAAATTGAGAATAGTCTGCTAAAGGTGGCAGTGGCACTTACACAGTTCCCTCCCGTGTCCCCACTGTAAGAATTTTTTCTCGGTGTTTCTTTTGTTTAATGTTGTCTGTGCAGTTTTCTACAACAGTTTAACTGCTTTATTGGCAATGAGGAAGGACATAAAATCTGTTATTGCAAGTGAGGAAGAAACATATGCTCTACGCTTAATGTGCAGCTGGAAAATACACATTAAAATCATTTTTTAAAGCCCTTCACTTTCAATGGCCTTTTATTTCCCTTCTTTTCTATATGCCCCTAACAATTGCTGGTGCTGCCATAGCTGGTTAGAGGATGGTGCTGATAATGCCAAGATTATGGGTTTGATCCCCATGTGGGCTATTCATTTAAGAGTTGGACTTGTTGGGCCTTGTGGGTCCCTTCCAGCTCAGAAGATTCTGATTCTGTGATTCTGAAAATGCAGCAGTGTTGGGGGAAGAGATAGGAGGAGTAGCTGAGGCTTCTTGGAGCTACAGCATGGACAAGTCAAAGGATAATTTCCTGCATGGGGACACCCCTGTGGGGTGGTAGAAATCAAGACATTGAACTCATCTGAATCAATGGGGTGAAAATAAAGATAAATGTGAGGCAGGGGAGCTCCCTAAAGCAGCCCCACTAGCGAGGCCTCTGAGATGTGGAGCTGCCCGTGAAAATTCAAGCACTGGGCAGAGCTGTGCAAGGGGATTGATGGCCAAGGGCCCCTGACCCTGCAAGGAACTGAAGTTCTGTGCTCCCCAAATACACTGCAGCTCACTGCCACAATCACTCACTGCTTGCCTCCCCTTGCTGCTCCAGCTTGCCTTAGGGAGGGTGAAACCTGCTGGACACTTTCATATCAGCCCATAAAAATGCCCTTTTCCTCTCTGCTTCCAGATCATCTCCGGGCCCAGCATCTCGTGGGTGCTTTTAACCAGGCATTTCCCAGCTAATTATCAACAAACTGATAATGATCGCTGAGTCTTCAATGCCCAGATGTGCACGGATTTTCTCGCCCTGCAATTTGCTCAATATTCAGCAATATCAACCTTACAACTCAACACCGAAGCACTGCACTCCAGTGGTGCCCAGAAAGAAGCTAATGAGACAGGAATAAACCGAGCAAGTGGGGTGCTAGAGGAAAATGAGGTGCAGGAGCCAGGGAAAGCATTGCCTGGGCAGAACACAGGTACAGGCTCCTGAGCCACTCCTGCCTTTCCACGGTGCTTTGTTGCCACCCGATGGCCTCACACAAGGCTGCAAGAATGGGACTGGAAAAGGTGAATTCTTCGAGATTTCCTGCGTGTCATTAAAACCACTAAGAGCTTTTGAAAGAAACTTCTCAGATCTATGTCTTTTCATGCCCTGCTGACACAAGTCTCTTCTTAAAGGGTGATAAATGATTTTTTTTCCAGTGTGACAGCCATAATTGCAATATACAGAAGACCTGTATTTTATTTGTATTTAGAAAGAATTACTCTTGTCTTTTGCAATTTCTCTCCTTAAGAGGACAAGATACCTGGAGGATAATGGCATTGCCAGGCCTGGGATGGTCACTAAATGGTAATGCTGTGATGCTTCATCCATCCAGCCTGACATTCCTCTGTTTGCCAAGATAAGCAAACATCTGCCCTTCACCCTGGCTCTGCTGACACAGCAACACATCTGCCTTGTGTGAAATAATCACTGTTCTGTTTCAGGTACCGTGTTGGGCCACAGGGATGCCCAGGAGGCACCCTGGACAATCCTGACCACTATTCACACATATTTTTTTCTCTTTACCCAATTCTTTTACTATTTCTGGAGCCTACCTTTCCCTGACTTTTCCCAATCTTTCTCTACTCCAATTCTCTCTCTTTTAAATAATTCACCTGCAATTTTCTTCTCCCTCAAGGATAAAAATAAATAAATTTTTCCTTCATGTATGCACAGCTTTGCATTTTGGACCCCCTGACTAGGTGATATTGGAGCTGTACATTGTCAGTGATGCTGTTGCTCTTGCAGAGCTCTGCTCCTTGGGAGGTTCCCAGTGCTCCCTCTAAACTCTCCTGAAATCTGGCTGTTTCCCACATCACTCCTTCCAAAGCACTGGTGGAAGCCAGGTATCCCTCACGGTGTTGTCTGCAAGTTTTGGTGGCCCCAGCATTGTGACCTGTCCTGTGCACAGATTGGGATGCTACATCCACTTATTGCCCTTTTCAAAGAACGTGACTTCAGGGTCTGCATCTTTCCCCCTGCTCATTCCAGCTGGCTGAGCCACATAAGCAGCCCTTACTGAGGAAAAAACAGCGAGGCTGAAATGATTTGGGATTAGAGGACTGCTCTCTATGCATTGCTCTGGTGAGCTCTGCTGTGGACCTGATTTTCCGAGTCTGAGAGAGTTTTTCAGCCTGTCAGTGTCTGATCTGAAGAGGGAAAGCCTCTTGGGAAGAGATCAGACACTGATAGGGTGAAAAACTCTCTCAGACTCACAAAATCAGGTCCACACTCTGCCTTGGGAGCACCAATGAGGCTGAAAAAGGGAGCTTGGGTCACCCTGTGCCCGCTCCTGGGCAAGGACAGGAACTGGCAGCTGTCACCTTTACTTGCTTCTGGTGCTACAAAGAGGCTCTTTGTGTTCTGGGGTGCTCTAAAGTGCTTTTTGAATCCACAGCTGGAGAACTTCTTCTGAGGGCGTCACAACCACCATCAGGTCACATCGCTCAGCCTCTTCACTGCCCTGCAGGATCAGATGGGTGGGGGGCTCGGATTCTTTCTGAAAAACAAATCAAACACCCTCAGGCTGCTGAGTTAGTCTGCTTGTCCTCTTCCTCACAAAGTGTTCCTCCTTCCTGCCACAGCTGCCCATATACCCACAGCCACAGGAGTGCTGACCTGCATTCTCACTTGAACTGGACATTGAAACGTATTCCTGAGGAGCTTTTGATTGATTTCTCCTTAGCAAGTTGCTGAGAAGCTCAGAGAGGGTAGCAGGGGACATGGAGCAGTGCTGACAGGGGCACAGCTGTTTGGTTCAGGGAGCAGCTGCTCGGGCAGGGTCAGGCCCTGCCTCCCAAACCATTTCCCCAGAAGCACCAGGAGCATCTTCCCTGTCCAGGGCTCAGGGCCAAAGGCAGTGACAGCTGTGCAGCCAGTTCAGGGCTGCTGGTCCCTGCAGATCAGCTCCTCACACCAAAATGGGCAAGGCTTCCTGGGAATCTGCTTCTTCCGCCTGCCCCATGCTCCTGTGAGTTCCCAGCACGCTAAAAAACCAATAAAGCACAGTAAAAAAAAGTTACCAGTGTGTCTGGCAGGACAGCAGCAGGGCAGCAGACATATTGGAAGACTTTACTTATTTTCCAGGTAAGGAGAGGCAGGGTCAAAGCTGCCAGAGCAAAGCCAGCAGAGGAGATGAGGGCAGTAACCAGCCACATGGATGTGTCACCTGGAAATGACAGAAACAGCAAAACTTCTCAGAGACACTGCAGGGACCAAGTGTTAGTGTTCAGGAACACACATAATCACAGAATGATTATATGAAGGTGCTTTATTGAAGGGCTCTGGGTGTCAGGGGTACACAGACCCAAATCTGACCCGATTTGGTTTTGAGTTGAACGTATTTTATATTCTATTGTTATGCAACTTACATATTAATTATTAAAATTACATTGTTCTATTGTAAGCATTGTTTTTACCCAAGCATGGATTTCTCGTGATCCCCCCTAGCCCCCAACATTGTTCCTCATGTTCTTTAAACAATAATTATATCTAATCACATCTAACAATTGTATCATTTTTCATATACTGACTACACAGGTGCAGTTTGACCTGGTCTTTAGCAAGCACAAGGCCTAACATATCTCAGGGCCTACTTTTCCCAGGGCTTTCCAAACCTAACTTTCTTTCTAAATCCCCAAATTTTCTAAGATTTTAAGACTTTTTACTATCACAAGCACAAACTTCTCAGAGACACTGCAGGGACCAAACAGAAACTTCTCAGAGACCCTGCAGGGCCCAAGCACTCACTGCATTCAGCCTGAGCCCTGTGTGGCTGCTCTTCCACCCACCCTGGGGAGATCCCTCCCCAGCAAACTCCAGTGTGGGGGACTGCTCTCCTGACTCCTGTTTTACCTCTCCCAAACTCAGGAGGTTCAGGGTGGAAACAAGAGGAAGAGCTTTGGGCATGGAGGAGGAGGAGGAGGAAGGCTGGCTCTTACCCTGTGCCCTCACACACTGTGTGGGGCTGAAGCTGCTGCTCCTGTTGATGGCCTCGACGTGTGTCTGAGCCTTCACACAGTACTCAGCTCCTGCCTCCATGGTGTCCAGGTGAACCACGGAGCTCACCACCTTCACCACCTTCTGCTGCACCTGCCACAGCCCCAGAGCAGAAAGCATCAGGGCCCAGGGCAAGGAGCTAACATCAAACAGCAGCCCTGCTACCGATGCCTTAAAGAATCTGGGAATGAAACCACACACACTGTGGAGATACCATCAGTACAGGAGGCAATCTATGGAGGTTGATCTTTATTGGAGGCCTCCAGGGGCAGATATGGAAGGTGTCCACACAAGCCCACCCCCACAGGCTGATTCACAAGTTTAGTAAACCAGCACAATTGACAAAAAGCACCAGTTAGGAGCACAAGTGGTGAGGCAACTCCCCCCCACCCAAGTTTAGGGCCTTCTAAGTCCTCCCCCCTCAGTTGGAACTGAAGTTTGTTGGTGAAAATGTGTCTCTAAGAGCTGGATTTTGGCCTTGGTTCCCAGCCAAGGTAGGGTAGGGGCTTTGGAATATGTTTTGCCTTTCTGCCTATCAGAGCTGGGAAAAGGACTGAGAAAACTAGCTAGGAATGCAAAAATGGGCTACAGAGCTCCAAAAATGTGTGTAAAGAATACAGAAAGTATAGAAAACAGAAAATGCAAAAAAATGATTTGGCATCACCATGTTGCTTGTCCAGCGAGAAAAGAAGGGAGCAGCAGGGGATGTCTGAGGCCTGTGTGAGCAGAAGAAAAGAAGGATGAAAGCAGCAGAAAACAAGAAAGCACAGTGGAGTGCAGAATGAGCCCACACACTTCTGGAAGGGGATGGAAGGAGGAAGGTGTAAGCCAGAGACTCTTGATGATGGTGCTGGGCCACAACACTAGACCAGAACCTGCTGCCCTGCTAGGAGGGGGATGTCTGAGGTCTCATCTGAGGTTTTTCTTGGTGTGATGGATGCCAAAATCATCCCCATACAGTGCTGGGGGTGAAAAAGCTGTGCCAGAGGGCTCAGAGAGGGGATGGACTGGGCTAGGGAGGGCTGAGTGAATTTGGTGTGTGTTTAACATGCTCCAGCAAAGCAAATCCAGGACAGGATTTTATTGCCAGAAAGAGGTCTGCATTGATGGCTAGAAAAATGAATTTTCTGTTTCCAGTGTCCCCAGCCATGAGAGGATGGGTAACAGCTCCCCAGCTGCTCCTCCTCCTGTGCTGCAGATGCAAACCTGTTCTCACAGAGGGCCTGATCAGCCTCCAGCTCCACACACATATGGAAACTCCAACAAGCCAGGAGGGCTCTCCTGGCAGGGCAAGTCCTTCCCACCATCAAAATAGCCTTCTCCACAGAAACATGATGTGGAGGGACATCCATTTGAAAAGATTTCAAGGACAAAATTAGGTCTATGATTGTCTGCTCTTGCAAAAACATCAAATGAGACACGTGAAATGTAAAAATAGTAAGAGTCCCAGCATAGAGCTTGTATTGACCAGCAAAACTAATGGTTGCAACAGTCCAATTGGTAGAAAGTATTCTGAAATTTGGGATTAATGTTGAGGTCATTAAGATCACATACTGAAGAAGATTTAATATTTTATTAATAAAACACAATCAGATACAGACTTACTGATTGGTTTTAAGGTGTCAGCCCATGGACAAGGCTGAGCTCATTTAGCTGGATTTTACAGTGGGAAGTCCTGCTACTGGTGGCTCCTTCTAAAGACTTTTGTATGAGTAAATTGCTAATTGAGAATGTCAGGAAGTCATGGTGGGGACTCACATATTAGCAGAGGTGATCAGGAATTGAAATGAAAACTGATACCTGCTAGTGGTACTAAAAACCCACTTCACAATAGTAAAGATGACAGACAGCTGTGAAGAACAGCAGGAGGATCTGGGAATAAAGCAACAAATGCAATTCAACACAGATAAATGTGGAATTGTGCCCATGAGAATTTTTCTCCTACATTTTCACAGCATCCTCCATCAGAAACAGGAACCTGGGGTTCAGGTTCCATGGGACTGTCAGCACTGTGGCAGCCACATTAACAATTGCTGGAGAGACGAGGGAGTGGGAAGACTTGTTTTGTTTTATGGTGCTAGCACAGAGTGTTCCTGCACCTCGGACTCTGCAGGTGTTTCCCTGCCCACCCTGGAAAGGACAACCTGAAGAACCCTGTGAGGGCTTCCACAGGGAGCAGCTAAGTAGCCTGGGAGTCCTTGGCCTGGAGAAGGATACAGAATATGAAACTAATAGTAGGGAAAGTGAATGGGGAATAATTGTTCTCTCTCATCCCCAAACCAAGGCTGAGACTGCACAACAGTTAAGATGCAGAATTCCTCATTGCAGGAAGTTGAGAAGAGAACAAACTAGAAGTTTACATAGATTGAATGCCAGAACAGATAAATCAATAGAATAAAAATCCATCAAGGACTACTAATGCTGGAATTTCTGACTCAGAAAACTGAGAAAAATTCGTCAGTACCTCAGTGTGACACCTTAATCATGGTCTGAGTAGACCAGATGATGTTCAGAGGGAGAAGACAGCTTTAACAAACACCTTTAACTCCTGATTTCTGGTTCCTAGCTCTAGTTGAGGTATGTGAGGGGATTGCTTTTCCCAGAGATGGAAATGTGGAAAGAACAAACAAGCTTTTCCATGAGGTGAGGTGGCACAAACCCACTCCAGGCAGGTCCTTCAGCCCCACAGCAGGAGCTGGGACTGGCAGACAGGCTCTGGGCAATGTCTGTGTGCATCCCTCGGGGCACTCTGTTATTGCCTAAGATCTGAGGGTAACACTCACCCTGCTCTCCTGGCCCCTCTTCCAGTAGAGCAGCCGGAACTGGAAGGAGGGTCCCATGTCTGCCAGCTCCACCAGTAAATGGTGCCCCTCTGCCACGACCCTCAGCAGGGGTGGGGTCAGGGAAGCTGCCAACACAGAAAGCACCATTATCACCCAGAGACAGCCCTGAAATCCCCCCTTTTGCCCAGACAGGAGAGGAGGAGAGGCTGCCACCACCAGTGGAACACCATTAATCTACAAGAACAGCCGGCTGCTTCAGTGGGGCAGAAACCTCTCTGCTCTCCCTCCCTGTGAGTCCAGGAGCAGGAGCAGACTTCCAGCCCGAGAAGGACCATGACTGCTATTGCAAATGGGGATTTGGCAACAGCTGAGCTGCACAGAACTTGAAAGGCTTTGAATTTTCTCCAGTGGAGGAGCTGCCTGGCCTGAGGGTACCACGAGAGCAGCTGCAGCAGAAGCAGCTGGGCCACAGAAGCTGGGACACCAGATCAGGTCAGCTCTTGTGCTCCTGGGCACGAGCTCAGCTCTGACACACAGAACAGGAGCTGAGAAACCACTGCTTTTCATGGGAGTTTTGGCAGTTATTCAAACATGAAGGAAAAAACATTATTATGAGCCTCAGGGTAATTCACATGAATCCTGATTTTCTTTTAGTGTCTGCATGGTTTCAGACAGACTTGGGCTGATGATCTGCCGTGACTTCAGGTTTGGCAAATGTATGCAAGTAAATCTTGAGGCGATTTGCTTCCTGCTTACTTTGATATTCAAAGCTTGGTTTTGTCTGGGATTCTGCTGAGAAGAATATTAGTGAAAAAATGAGAATCAATCGAGCATAGATGAAACTGCACTGTACATTTATGAACTGGGAAGTTCAAGGCAGTACAGAGATCATGTTTGCACTATTTATCTGTGCCATTATTCACACTTATCTATGCCATTTTTTACCACTCTGCTGCAGCTGAAACCCCCTTCAACTTCTTTGCTTTCAAGAAAGGAAGGAGAGTGATGCATAGTGCCATATAGATGAGATGCTCTTAATAGAATTTGCTCTTACATCCATTGAATTGCCACTAATACTGAGCAATATGAAAACATAAAATCCAAGCATGTACATGATGAGTGTGCCACAAATGGGAGCCCTGGAAATCTACTTTGTACTTTTAAATGAAAAGCTGAAAAAAAAGGGTAAAAATCTCCTCAGCACCATGTCTCAAAATTGAAAAGAAACTGTTATCTGTTATAACTGTTATAACTGTTATCATCTGGAGCATTAAAAGCAAATATTGTGCTAATGGATTAAGAAAAGGACATTTCAAGATGCAGCTTCTAAACAAACAGGAGCATTTCTATTTAGCTCTGTGCTGGCACACTGGATACCAACTAACTGACTGTTGAGAAGTGAAGAAGGAAGCCTGACTAAATGGTTTGCTTTAGGAAGATCTTTTCAAAGTGTTTTCTGTGTGTTATCATACATGGAAATGTGTTTAATATGTGCTTCTACCCCTTTGGCTCTGTGCAGTCTGGAGGAGCCATGGGCTGTGCTGCTGTGAGCTCCTTACAGAACCCATGGGCTGTGTTTGGATCCCTTAGCTCCTCTCAGACTCACTGCCAGCTCTCCTCAGAGCTGTGACAGCAGAGCAGTAAAAATGCATAAGGACAAGGGCTTACAGTGACTTTTCTTTCTCTTTTAAACATCTGTCACATTCCCATTGAATCCCAAAGCAAGCTGTAGCCTCTGAACCGTCACAGCCTAGCCAGAAGACTCTTTTGGGGTCCCTAAGACACAGGACCAGTTGTCAAATACTTCACTGAACCATGAGAAGCTGCTGCTTTTGTTCCTGTCAGTCTCAGGGATGTCCTTCCCCTGTCTCTGCCTGACAGTGCAGTCTGTGCCTCCACAGCTGCTGGAAAAGGGAAGGATTTTTTTACCTAAAGCATTCTCTAGACTATGTTCCCACAGAAAGGGAGACATTCACCAGCTTAGGTGGCACTTCTGATGGTGCTGCTTTGACCATGACCTCTGTGTGGGTGAGGGCTGCTCCCACATGAGGTAAAGAATAACTTCCAAAGTTGGATGAATTTTTACTATTGTGTCAGTTCTGGTGTAGACAATTTCTTCCCTGGCTAAAGCTGATGGGTGCTGCCCATCCCAGACTGAGAGCTGCAGTCTAACAGTGACCTCAGCAGAGCTTTCCCACCACAGTTTTTGTTGCTGAAAGCAGTTGACTAAATGGCAGAGGAAATTATTCCAGAGAAATCCTGGAAGGAGTACACTCATTTTAGGCTGTAACATGATCCTTGGGTTGAGCTGGGCCTCAGGCTTTGCAGGACTTGGAAGGACACGGAGAAAACATCCTGCATTTCTAGGATGAAATGAATGCTGTGGGTTCCAGCTTTCTCTCCTGGATTGAGGTTACTTCACAGATCTGACACCATGGGAAGAAGGAACCATGGAGTGGGATTTTTCAGGACAGTACAGGACAGACAGAGCATGACAGGGCTGTTTTCTAGAGTAAAAGCTCCCTTAGGATCAGGTTCTGGACCTCTTAGAGGTGACTACAAGGCTTGGATTAAATGACAGCAAGCCTAGTTGGTCAGAAACCTCTAAATTTAGGGGTAAGACTGCAAAAGGAAACTCCTGCAGTCATCTTGCTTATCTTTGAAACCTTTGAAATTCAAGCCCAGATGAATTTGGCTCTGCCTTGTGATGGACTCATGTCCAAGAACATTGTCTGAGAAGTGAAACCCCCCAATCCAGTGTGAGGGGAGCTGAGAAGCAGGGGGTGCTCGGTGTGGGCTCTGTGTGCCACGCACTGGGCACAGACAGTGTCATGTCACCTCAGGGTACCTCAACACCCAGCTCTGGCATGTGAACACCAAAGATGTCGTTTAGGGGCAGGACGCACTCGTGGCGCGGTTGAAGAAGCCCTTCGTGGTGCCCCACTGGGACCTGGTGGCACCAAGCTCTGCCCTGACACGCAGCTTGTAGGCCACGGTGGCTGAGATGTCCTCGGTGATGTTGCACACCGTGGCTGTGGTGAGGGAACACTCCGAGATGGGGATCCAGCTCCCGTTGGCGTATTCCCGCTCGTATTCCCTGCGGAGAAGAGGAAGCAGACAGGCAGCAGCCTGGCAGGAGCTCTGTCTGCCCAGCTATGGCTTCTTTCCAGGTGAAACCTGGACTGGGATGCACTGGGGAGGGAACACCATGGTGTTTGGAACCTGTGTGGGTGTGGTTTAGGTCTCAGCTGGAGAAAATCAGCCCGAGCTGAGTTTGTGAGCCAAATGCAGCACGAAACTGTGGGAGGTGGGGACAGCCAACGCTGGGTTGATGCATCAAGCCCTGCCCACTCATCTGACTTGATCATCCCCAATTCCAAAGCTGTATTGGAATAAAAGAGCTCAAGATGTATCAGAAACCTCCTGTGGTGTGTGTCAAATGTTTAAATGGTTTGCAAGAAATAAAGCTCAATGCTTTCTCCTTCCTCTTCTAAATAAAATGTTGTAAACCTTCTTAACTTTTGAATCCTTGGGTAGAGGCAGATTTCTTATATGGAATTGATGCACTCAGGTTTCTATTAACCTGCAAACTGTCCCAGAATTGGAACAAAAGGAATTTTCCCCCCACATCTCATTAACAGTGCTAAAGCATCAAACTTCGCTTAGGATTGTGAACTGAATGAGATCAAGACATCCAAAAATTTAGAACTTAAATTGAGATAAACAATGCTCAAAAAGCAAAAAGAATGAAAAAACTGAGTAGTTACCCCTGAAACTCAACTGAGTATCTCACTGTTGCTCCCTTGACAATCACAGGACTCCAAGATAAGAAGTGTTTCATGTTGGTTGAAAGAATGGAGATACTCTGAGGTGCTGGCAGCAAAGCATCTCCTCCTAAAATACCTAGCAAAAGAAAGGGAAAAAAAATGTATTTACTGGAAAAAAAAAAAGAAAAAGAAAAAGAAAAGCTTAGAACAGTGCAAACAGTGTTTTGCATCAGAAATACACATGCTTCATTTCAATACAGTCACTTCAGTGTTTGAAGTATTTTACAGAGAAGAAAGGACAGAGCAGCTCAGTTAAAGTGTTCCTTTTCCTTATTTCAGAGTTTTTCATTGTATCACTAAACCAGCTTCACCAAGACCTCTGCGTGAGTGAGGACTGCTTCCTCATGAAGTATTGGATAACTTCCAAAGTTGGATGTATTTTTAATATTGGGTCAGTTCTGGTTTAGGACAGACACCTTCTTGCCTGGCTAAAGCTGATGGGTCTGACAGTGATCTCAGCAGAGCTTTCCCCACAGTTTTTGTGGTGGGAGGAAAAGGCCAAGCTCTCCAATTGGATTTAACAAAGCCAAGTAACAGACTTGGCTCTGTTGCACTCCACAAGCTGCTCCAAGAAGGTTGTGGTTCCAAATGTGCTGCTCCTTTCCAGGCTGGATTCGCTGCTGTGGGAGATCCCAGCTCCTTCCACACTGCAGGGTTCTGACAGTGGAAAGGGCTGTTTGCTGTGATATAGAATAAACTGATTCCACTCTATAACTGGAATTATTTCCTCTGAGGTCTCCACAGCATGGCTTGGGGTGGTGGTTGATTTTACCCTGGGCTATCTCGATGTAAAATCCTTGGCAATGTTTGGAGCACAGGAGGCAGGATTCCCCATGGACACATCCAGCACTGCTCTGTGGGAATTTATCAGGCTTCTGCTTCTTTCCAGTCCCAGGAAAATCCCATTCTCTCTGCTCAGCAGGGAATGGCTCCCAAAGAGCCACTGGGAGGGGGGAATGGATGAGCTGGTTTCTATCAACCCACCTGTGAGCACTCTCCCCAAAACAAGGTAAATGTGCTATCACAATGTGCTGCTTAATGATTGCTTTTTAATTAAATTTATTTCACTTAACCATGTTGGTCATCCAATAGTCTTTAACTGCCACTAAAAGGGGTGTTTTCTTCTGAGCCATTTTTACACAGTTAACCAGTAAATTGTCAGTTGTTCTACCCAGGATCAAAACCAGGCTAACAAGTCCATGAGCAATGTTTTTTAAAGCATTGGAACAATATCTGTCTAATTTTCTGTATCATATCTTTATAAAATCACTAATGATGTGAGGAACTATTATGCCAGCTCTCTTATGATTCTTTGGCACAAATATACAGGTCTGTTGACACAATGCTCAGCTGCTCTTTGAAATAAAATTCAGGTTTCTCGGGGATGAGAAATTTTCTTCCTTATCCTTTAGAAAACAGAAGGGTCACTCTCTGCCACAGCAGCAGTTCTGGTAGGCTGAGGGTCCATACACTCAGAGCACTGTAGTCAAGGCATTTTTAGTCTTTAAAAAATGAAAAAAGCAAAGTTTTTAGTGACCTTCCCACTGCAGCAGAATCACAGAACCACAGGATGAACTAGGTTGGAAAAGAAAAGCATAACCACCCATTTGTCTCTTGTGCTCTCCACACTTCTCAACCTTCAGATTTCTTGCCACTTTTCCTTGGTTCCCGTGTTTTGTTTTGGAATTTTGCAGACCTGAGTGTGAATTCCGCACCAGATTTCATTTCCATCAACAAGCACTGGTTCTCTGCAGGGCTCACAGACACAACCAAGCCCCAGGTCTGAGCAGGGGTGAACTAGAACTGAAGGTTTTCCTGTTTTTTCAAGTCCTGACTTTAGGACATTTTTGATATAAACTTTTTGGCATTCAATAGTACTAAATCCTGTATTATTAAACTGTCTAGAAACCTATTTTAAAAGCAGAGAGTTCTGAATTGGGCTATCAGTCTTTTAATGGCCCCAGGGTTATTTCCTGTCTGGTGAGACCAATCTTCATTTCCTGGCTATGCTTGGCTTTGTGCACTCTTTTCTTGTTAAAACCAGAGAGTCTCCTACTGGCACAGTGCTGCCACCTCACTTCAGCTGAACCACAAAAGTTCATACAGAAATTAGGATTCTCTCCTGCTTTCAATAGGAAAAAACTCTGTACCCAATGCTACATGCCTCTATAAGAGCAGTTCACTGATTTTCTGTTTGGCATTTTATATGCTGAAAGTTGTAGTTTGGAGGACAGGTTCATGCTTTTCCAGAGTACTTTTGATTTGATAATCCTGTGTCATAGCCAAGCAAATTATATTTGTGGTTTCTCCCACCCATCTGTTGCAGCAGCCCACAAAACAATTGTAACAAATACAAGTTTAACAGTGGGAGGAAAGACAATTCTAGGTTATATAAACAGCACTGAGTACAAACAGTGAAGTGCTTTGTTTGAATGCTGAAATAATCCACCAGCTCTGCTTTGTTCATTTTGAAAGAAGAGGAAACAATGATCATCCAAAGTGCAGGAGACAACTGGACAGAGAGCACAGGCAGGACCCAGAGGGCTGAGAGCCCAGGGCTGCCACATCTCCATCTGGATTTGGATTCACCAGCAGCCTCACAGGAAAAGCCAAACTACACTCATTCAAGCCAGGGTAGTGACTCTCACCCTAACGTCTCCAGTCATGCCAAAGAGATGGCATTTTCTCTGTAAATAGCATTTTTGTCTCCTACCCTATCAGTACTGTATCCTATTTAATGAGTTACACAGAGAATACATTTCCATTTAGAATGGTGATGACCCTTTTAATTTAGTATTTTTATTCTCTTTGTGTTAGAGAATTACAATTAAGAAAAAAACATGGTCAAGTCTAGTATGTTTGTCTGTCTTACTTTTCAATTTAAAATACCTTAAATAAACCTTGATAAAGTTCCATTCCTCTGGGATATATTTTAATATCTTTGTTGCTTTGTGAATATAGAACAATACAATATTTCCCCATATCTTGCTGTTACTTCATCATTACTATCACCACTACTTACTGCTGAGTGTATGTGAGCACTGTAAACATATTAATACAATTACCATTTTATTCATAATATTATCTCCTTTCAGGGATTCAACAGGCAGCAACCTCAGACTTGGTGCTGCACAGTGTTCAGGAGTGCTTTACCTGGCATATCCCTTAAAATTTTATATTCCTGGTGTGGTAACAAGCATTGGCTTTTTTAAGTTTCAGTCATGGTGTTGTTTAATCTTCTTTTGCTAATCTGGAGGGCAACAATGCCGCCAGCTTTTTGTATCTTTCAGCATGGTCTGTATTCCATCTCATTTTATTTCCATTTGAGGAAATTTCAGTGGAGGGGAATCTGACAAGGGAATTCTGAATTCTAAACACTGGTAACAAGAGAGTAATATCTAGAACATCCTGAGAAGATAAAGGCATTTCTTTTTTCACTAAATGTTGAAAATGAAAGCCATACATCTCTAAGTCCTAAAAATAGCAGTTTAAAAAAGGATAATAAATTATGCTAAAATCTTTTTGTCTAGGACTCCAGCCTGCAGGCTCTGGGGACATCCCTCCCTCATCTGCTGATTACTCAAACTCACAGCAAAAGGCAAGACCCTGCTACATCCCTTTGGCTTTTCCTGTTCCCAGCACCCCAAATCAAAGCCAGACTGCTGGGCTAGACAGGAACACGCTCTTCTGACCTGGTGTCTGCTCTGCACAGCCACAGGGGCTGCTGAGGGCAGAAACACTCAACCAAATAAATGTTCTCTGCTCAGAAAGAAGACTGGGACATGAATTTTTGCATTTCAGGTCGAGGCCAAGAGAAAGGCAGTGTAAGTTATCCCACCTTTCCCTCCCACTCGCTGTCACGGTGTGAGAGGCTGGCAGTCACTACCCACACAGGCAGCACTCAGGTAGCCAGGCCTTCAGCAAAAACAGCAAAAACAACCCCACATTTCTTTAAAGAATAGTTCCCCAGCTGTGTCATCTTTCAAAACACAATCACCATGATCTTCCCTATTGCACAGAACAAACTTTCCACTTGATGCTGTCACTGGATTCTGTCTGAGCATCTAAGAACTATAAATAGCAAAGCAGCTGTAAATTTTTTTTTTTCTGTGGCAGAGGGAAAAAAATGGAGCACAAGACAACCAGAATGTTGTTGGCACAAGCTAAAATGGCACATTTAGGAAACCTGGACCAGGGAAAACCCAAGCACTCTGGCAAGCCATGTTTGCTTTGTAGAGGACTGCCACTGCAATCACTGGGATGCAGTCAGGAGATTTGAGACCAAGCTCCTCTGGATGGGTCTGGGGTGTAGCATTTACTTGAAAAAGCAGATTACCAGTTGCACAGCCTCCTTCCAGCGTAAAGGAGACCCTCAGAGAAGTGATTTGAGCTATTAATTAGCAGTTTATATCCTTCCTCTCTGACCCTGCATCCTCTCCACAGGCAGAGCATCCCTGTGCTCAGTGATCAACATTGGAAGAAGAGAGTTCAGCTTCTCACAGAAGCAGGGACAAATACAGCATCACTTCAATTCCTTCCAACTGAAACTTCCCTTTAGAGTCCAGAAATTACCTGCAGAACTGAATATACAGGTTGCCTTTTTCTGATATTTGCTTTTTCTGATATTCATTTTAGAAAAAGAATAAAAATTCAGGATCACCTGACCCCGTTCTCCTTTGGCTTCAGTGCTGCCAAGGCATATTGAACAAAAGGACAAAAGAATTTGTTACTCACAGCCTCTCTGTCTTCTGACTGGAGTCAGGGAAGCTCTTTCAGCCATTTACCTGAGAGATTTGGTGTACTCAGAGCACAGAGGAGGAAGCAGGTGAGCTCTGGTGGCATTTTGCTCAGGTTTTCCCCACGTTCACACCCCTTTGCACATCCCAGCAGCTTCCCCTCCCAGCCAGGGAGCCTTTTCTGGGCCAGCCATGGTGGAGACTCCAGAGCAGAGTGAAACTCCTCCTGCAAAGAGGCACAGATGTTTTTTGGGAGGGTGCAGCTGCAGGGAGTGCCCAGGTAATCACTGCCAGCAGCTCTGTGCAGGTCTGTGCAGCTCTCTGCTGGATGGGGCAACCCTGCTCCACTCCCTGAGAGATTACACGGCTTAAACAGGCCTGGGAAGGAGGAAAAAGGATATGTTGGGTTTTTCCATACAGCTCTAAGTGCTCACTCCTCTGCTCAGCCCCAAACTAGATAAATCCTGATGCCTCCAGCACCAGGAAGGTTTCCTCACAAAGGGCTGGCACCTCTGGGCTGATGGAAGGGACCTGTGTCCTCCAGTTGATCTCCAATGCCACTCTGGCTGTGTTGGCTGTGTGATGAGCAGGAAATTGTGTTTCCAGGTCTGATTTGGTGCAGGCACAGGTATCCTGTGTTTTTTCCATCTTCCAGAGTCCACTGCTTTCCCCCTCAGCTGGAGTGAAGGCAGGGTTTTCATCTGGATGAGCCGAGAGCCCAAAGCACGCCAGGCTCCAGCAGCAGCAGCTCCCTTTGTGCTCCAGGCTGGGTCCTTCAGAGGCCAAGGGAAAGGCAAAGTTTAGGGGAGAGCCCCTCATGTTCTGTAAAAGGTCATTTAAATGAAATGCAAGCCTGACTGTACAGATAAGGTAAGCATAGGCCAAATCCCACCAAATCCCACCAAATCCCACCAAATGCTTTTAGCTCTGATGAAAGCAAATATTAGAAACCTCCCTTCTAAACTGATTCCTCCTCCTCACCATTTCCCACCTTAAAAGGGGCTTTCAGTTCTCAAAAAATCTGTTTTTTCCCTAAGACCTTTTAATGGCAAATACATGACTTCTGTTTTCAGTGGTGGACAAAAGGGATCTGTCAAAACTTGCCCTGTGCATATTTTCCAAGGAAAAAAAGAGGTGGGGATTTTTGATTTATAAAAGAATAAAAATAATAGTCAGTTAAGCAAAAGTCTCCAGATCCTCAGATGTGCAGGAGCAGCACAATCAAAAATCCCCACCTTTTCTCCTTCTTTCCATCATCTCTCTTTTTCCTTTCATTTCTTCCTTCCTTTGCTTTCTTACCTCCTCTCTTCCCTTTCCTCCTTTCTCTCCTTCCTCTCACTTCCCTCCTCCCTCCATCCCTACCTCTCTTCCCCTCCTGCATCCCTCCCAATCTCCCTTTTCTCTCTCCTCTCCATCTCTGGGACAGGCTGAGAGGTCTCTGAGCACTTCCCAAACCTGGGCATGTTTTCCTTCCATGGCAGAAGGATGTTCTCTGAAACACCTTTCATGTCATCTTTTATCTTGCTCTTCATTATCCCAATTTTATCCAGTCTCCTGTTACTTTTATCCAATATCTCTGCTGATAACCAAAAGGTGCCTGTTGTGGTGAGTGACTTTTATTGTTGTGAAAATCATGAGGTCCAAGAGGAAAACATGGATGTGTTTAACAGTATTAGCAACAGGACAATGTGCTTTTTGCTGGGAAGTAAAAGAAAGATTTGCAGAAGGAAAGCAGAATTTACTTGTCAGTGGGAAAAGCCACCAATTTGTTCTCTTGTTGTACCAAGAAATTATAAATAAGGCAAGTCTGAAGTATTGTTCAGTTAGAGCTGAATGGCAATGTCTTGTTCTTCCTTAGGTTGTTCTTGTGGTGCCATAAACATATGGCATATAATAATATAACATATTAAATATATTTATATATATTAGACATGATTAAATATTCAGCCATAAGCTGAGAAAAATCTCAGAGCCTGTATAATGTGTAAGAGTTGTGCCTCACATCATCCACTTTATTACTCAAACAGATGCACAGAAAAGGGTTTTTATGAACTGTTTTCACACAGTTTGCATGGAATTTACTGGAATCAAGTCCACAGCCACTTTGGAAAGTTTTGCTTTCCAAAGATTTCTCCCTTTCTGTGAGTGAGTCAGACAACTTTTCATTTTCAAGGAGGGGGGGAAGATGAATGCAGGCCCATTTCCTAATTAATCAATGATTAGCAATGAAAGGGAGAGCGGGTCTGCCATAACAATGAGGATTGCAGCTGCCCTGAGTTATCAGCAAGGTTCCAAAACAAAAACTGTGGTAACCCTGTATTATATTTCCTGCCTTAATTACACCCATCAAAGGTGTGTGTGTAAAGAAAACTCAAGGTGGAAGCTGAAGGGCTGAGGGGTGCAGGACAGCAGGCTTGGAATAGAGGGGATTATTTAGATTGCAGCAGCAATAAAAGTGGCAAAACACCTTCTGCCATTTCCCCCTCTTCTGAAATGCTGTATGAAAACACATATAGGTTTTATAGAGATAAAATGAACTCTTCCAGCTGGGCTCTTTTGCTTTCAGAACTGTACCAGTTCTACAGGTCTTTTTTGAAATTGCTGAAACAAACATTTTCATAACTTTTCCTTATCAATTATGGTCCCAATTCTGTCCTGTGAAATATTTCAATGTTATTCAGCATGCGTTTCTAAAGATAAAAGGTACTAAACATGTATTTCTAAAGATAAACATCTGTCTGATTATCTTTGTTTTGCAATTCTTGCCTTGCATTTCAAGTTATTCAGGCCAGTAATTGCACCAGTAAACCAGGATGCTGTGGAATTGCTGTGGAATCCGTGCCTAATTCAGTTTGGGTTGGCCATGTGAGGTTATTTCCAAGGAAAATGGATTGAAGGAACAGAAAAGAGAAGACACAGGTGACAATTTGAAAGGAGAGGTTTCAGTTATTTGAGTAACAGCTGGTCAGGGTTTTATACAACTCCCTGTGGCATCCTCTGTTTTCCACAGATATCCAGGTGGATGTTAAAACATTTAAATAACTGATTTATTTGTGTGTGTACTGTGATATGCTTGAGATTCCAATCTGTGAGAGGACCTAAATAAATGTGAAAAATATAGAAAAATATTTTATCTGGACCAAGTCACTGAGGGAGAAATCCCCTGTGATTAGGAGAAGAGTTGAAGCCTTGCAAATGTGACCAGTGTGTGTAGAAGTTGTGTCCTCTGGAGGTTTCTCCATGACCTTGCTGTTAGTGCAGAGCCTTTGCTGAAGGATTTACCTACATTGCAAAACCATTGTGTGGGAGTGGAGGGAAGGGAAAACCATATTTTGGGAGGCAGCATGTGGCTGGAAACAGGTCTGGGAACTGCTCTCACAGTTGTTATTTCACAACAATAATAAAGTCACTCACCACAACAGGCACCTTTTGGTTATCAGCAGAGATATTGGATAAAAGTAGCAAGAGATTGGGAACAGATATTGGATGAAATTGGGATGATGAAGAGCAAGAAGATAAAAGATGACATGAAAGGTGTTTCAGAGAACATCCTTCTGCCATGGAAGGAAAACATGCCCAGGTTTGGGAAGTGCTCAGAGACCTCTCAGCCTGTCCCAGAGATGGAGAGGAGAGAGAAAAGGGAGATTGGGAGGGATGCAGGAGGGGAAGAGAGGTAGGGATGGAGGGAGGAGGGAAGTGAGAGGAAGGAGAGAAAGGAGGAAAGGGAAGAGAGGAGGTAAGAAAGCAAAGGAAGGAAGAAATGGAAGGAAAAAGAGAGATGATGGAAAGAAGGAGAAAAGGTGGGGATTTTTGATTGTGCTGCTCCTGCACATCTGAGGATCTGGAGACTTTTGGTTAGCTGAATATTATTATAATAAAAATCCCCACCCCTTTTTTCCTTGGAAAATATGTACTCACAGTTTCCATCCAGTCTCTTTTTGGAGACATTGGTGCTGCTGGGAAGCAGCTGAAGGGTTAATTTGGCTGAGCTGGTTGGGAGTGGGCTGATTCAGATCCTGCAACTGGTTATTTGGGCAAAGCAAAGTTCAGGGAATTTATGGATCAGCATTAACGAGCTGGGAGGTTCCTGCTGCTGGGAGATGAGCTGGCCACACCAGGGGTCCCTGCCCTGAACCTCGAGCTGGGGACAAGGCTGGCACAGGAAAATAAATTACCAGAGGGAGCAGGAGAGTAATAAAACACAGTGCTGAGTTCTTCCAAGAGACATTATAGTGCTCCCTGAGGGTAACTTGTTGCTGTGTATCTAGAAAGCCTTTTTTAAACTCTTTAGAGGGAAGAAGTTTGGTCAGGACAGACAAAGGAGCCCTAAGCCAGCTCTTTAAATTTAGGAATTTTAAATTTTAACTTAAATACATGGCTGGAAAAGCTGCAGTGCTGTGTTTTTATAGTTTTTTATAGGCTTGGGCATAAAGGTATCCTGGAGCTTTCTCCAAAGTGAGACACTAACTGCAAATATTTGCTTTTTGGGTACTAAGGAATGAGGTGCTCAGTTAAATAAGTGCACTCAGGAAGAGGCAGTCACATCCCTTTTCCCATGGTTAGACAAATAGCAAAATGACCTGTTTTACCCATCCAACTCTCCCTCAAGCCTCTGATCTCTCCTCTTTCAATGCCTCCAATCATGTAGATATTAATTTGCTGCTTTCACTGAGTGGCAGCCTGTAATATGGAGAAGATGAGTACAAGAGCTGCTGCTGCTGCTGTGCTGGACATGGCATTACCTGACTGCCTGATTTTCTCCTCTGCTCTCCCAACAAGCATTTGCTCCGTGAGAATTAGAGATCCAGCACAGGACACTGAGTGGGCTCTGGAGTTCACTCATCTCTCAATATGCAGGCCTTGTCAATGGGCTAAACTAAATAATTCTGTTTGAAAACAGGGCCAAAAGCTCTTTTAGGTTCATGTGATCACTGCCAAATCTGATCTCCTTTCTTGTTATAGACGGAGTCCCTGGAATCAGAGTGAAAAAAGCCAGAAGAAACATTCATTTCTCTCATTCTTAAAATCCCAAAGGTGCTCCAAGGCCTAATTTCCCATGCAATGGTCAATTAACCCTCACAGAAGCTGCTTCTGTATGATCAGTGAGGTGTATTGACACCTCACAACACATGGGAATGCACCCACAAGTATTTGGGAAATAAATGTATAAAAATATAAATAAATAATGGAAATAAAGGAAATTTTGCTGATCCTTGCAATCTGACCTGTACAATGCTCTGCTTCACCCCGGTTCTCACACGAGGACAAATTTCTCTGATTGTTAAAAGTTTTATCATGTTATGCAAAAGAGTTGATTTTCAAGGAAGATCCTTGAAGAAGTTATGTTTTTAAAGTATCTATGTTGATTTATTATAGAAATAGAGCTTTTCACCCCTTTGCAAACACTGCCTACAATATACAGAAGAAAGGGGAGAGAAATTAAATGTGAATTTCAGTGGGAGTGACAACATCTGCTACACGTTTCCAGGGTCATCAAGACATTAAAGGATCCACAAAATTTAGGAATTATTTCAGTCACCACTGAATGTCACTGTTGCTCCACAAAATGGCTGTAGGCATCTCATTTTGTCATGGATAATTTGACTTGGAAGACAAAACCTCTGGAAGCTGCAATGCAAACTGGAGAATGAATTTCTGTTACATCTGCATGAGACCTATCCCCAGCTCATCCAGAAAAAATATTCATTTTAGAGAAACAAGCACTTTGTTAAACCTGTCCTTGAGGTTAAACAGAAAAAGGAGCCCTATTTTTTCTAAAAACCACTTGGTTTCTGATATATTTTCTTGAATCATAAATCTAGCAAGCCTAGTGTAACTGAAAAAAGTGCTGGATGGTTTGGGTTTGGGGCTTTGCTTTTGGTGTGGTTTTTTTTGGTTTGTTTTTTTTCCCCCCCCAGAATCAGTGTGAGAAACAAAATTAAGCACCTTTAATTGTTAGATTGTATTATGGGAACCTCTAGGAGGTACATCCTGCAATTCAGTGCAAAAAGATAATCTGGGAGCCTTAATTTTGGGAAAGAAAACCTAATGTGTGTTCTAGTGAGGATTAGTAATTCCATGTTTGAAAAAAGAATATTTAAATATTTCAAACTGGCCCGAGATACCCAAGCACAGGGAAAAGACACAACAAAACTCCAATTATCAAAGAATATTTTTTTCATTTTGTGGGGTGAGGAGTTAAGGAATGTTTTGCTGTGTAATGAATGTTTTGCAGTTGCTATATAGAGAATTACTGCCTCCAGTCTCTAATGCCTGTTGCTCAAAGCACCTTGGCCTGGATTCTCTGCTGTTGCTGTTCATTGATCTCAGCTCCTGAAATGCCACTCTGCTGCACACCACTGGGGTTTGGGAGGATCCCTGACTTGGGATGAGATTTCCTGCCATGGGGCAAGAGCTGAAGTTCAGCCATTTGTGATTCTTTTATTCTCAGCTGTGCACAGAGTGAGTCCCTGCTCCTGGTAAAGGAATCCATCAGATGTCTGCTCTGGTGACTGCAGGTGAGACACTGCACGTGAAATTAAAGGGGGAGAAGGGAAGGGAAGAGGGAAAAGGAGCCCAAACCATCTCTCTGTTCAAACCCTACAGCACAAACCCACACTTTACACAGCCAAAATATACCTTGGCATAAGCATCACAATTCTTCATCCCTCCATGTGACCAAGAACACACTAAATTATGATATTCAAGGCAGTGGAAATGACTTTAATAAATGTTAAACCATAATTTTCTTCATATTTGCACAGAAGAAGAAAAGTTCAGGCAACCTCAAGCTCTCTCTGAGCAAAGCCTGAATTGCCAAGGGCCAAAGTGTCAATTTTCATTGATTTGTTTCAAAATAGCCTCAGCCACCTTGAATCATTCATGAAAGGATCATGGTTTCCTCCCCAAAGGTACAAGGAGCAATGCATGCACAGAGAAATGTTGTGACATTCTCATAATAAATTTAGGCTAGATACAGACTCTAAAGTTCTGGGATTTCTCTGGCCAATTTTGCTTTTCCCCTCTCAGGAGTTCTGAATTGGTGCCTTTGATTGTGCCACATCTCTTTCCTATGGCTCAAAGTGGAAAAAGCCAGAGAGGAACCTCCCTCTCAGGAATCCCTCCAGGAACCTTCAGATTTTGTCCCAACAGAACATTTTCTGTGTCCAGCCAGATTTTCACCTCAAATAATAATTCCATTGCAATCCAGGAGTGAAATCCCTTCTTTCTGTTCTGAGTGACAGCAGCTCCACTGTGGAGATGCAGGACTGAAATCACCATAGTGCTTTATTTCCATTTTAAAGTATGCTTAATAACAGGGCTTTTATTTTATTTTATTTTATTTTAATTGTGGTCCTGCTGATTATGAATAACCATCTACCTATGTCTCTGCTGAGTTACAAACAGAATTTCACCTTTCTGATGGAAGGAGATGTCTAAGTGAGTCTGCTAAGACAATACAGGAATTCAGTCATCTTTAACATAAAGTTCATTCAAGTTTATCAGGCCTTCAAAATGCTTTTACTTGGAAAATTTCCTTTGCAGCTCAAGGTGTTTTTATTGATCAGAGTTCTAGAAATGCAGCACAAAACACAGAACAAAATGTATCCTTCCGATGTTTTCCACTCTAATTTATTATTCTATAGAATCTACTATGATATATAATCTATTTTTATTATCCAAGGCCCTTGTGCACACTACATCATCAGAGCAATGCACTTTGGTGACTTCTGAGTATTTTTCTAAATTATTCATACATCTTTTTTTTTATATCACCTACCGTGGCATCAGCTAGGGACAAACAAATATTACAGACATGGCACCAATAAAAACAGAATGCATAATCAGTCTCTAAAAAGTCTGCATAGTCTGCCAAGTCCTGAATATTGCTGCAGAATACTAACAGCCCCTGGATCCCTCTAGTTTGAGGGTCCCCTTCTAAAAAATATATAAATTATTTGACAAACTGCAGCCCATTTTCTACTTTCATAGATGTGACTGATTCCTTTTGAATGCATGGTTTCTTTATAATTTGGGGGGTTTTGTTGGCTTTTTTTTCCCCTACTTTAATATCAGTTTTTAAAATCTTGTGGAGAGTTTGTTTTGTTGGTGATAAATAATAAAGATTTTGATCCACAGATGAAACAGCAAAGCACACAAAAGCTTGAAGACATCCACAATGCTGATTACATTTTCACTAGGGTGAATGAATTGAGAGAAAGAAAACTAATGATTTGTGGATGTTGTGAAAAAGTACTCCAGGATGCTGATATTGCTTCATTAGTACAGATTCCATTCTGTTTTTCCTTCACAGAAGGGTGGACACTCAAACAGCCTTGGTTTTGTATTGTTTGTTCATTTTTGGGCTGCATATTTTAACCTAGATGTCAGAAGCGTTCAATAAAGCTGCAAAGATCTTCAAAAGCAGCTTAGAACTGTCTAAAATATTGAAAAATAGTCTAAAAATTATAAAATGAAGAAACTGTGAGTACAAAATAAGGGCACTATTAGATGAGCCAGTTGCATGGTAGAAGAAGGAAAAACCTGATTGATTTAAAACCTCAGGAGTTTAAACCTCAGGTTTTAAACCATCCGCCACCAAAGCACAAAGGATGATATTTGACCTGGGACTACCTCAATAAAACAACCTGGGGATGCCCCAGCTCCCAGGGGTGGCACAGGAGACACAGAGCAGTGTTTTTTCAGAGGGGTTAATGCCCAGATCTCACCTTTTTCTTGGTCCATGGGTGAAGTTTTTTCCCTGCTGCCGTCTGAGGGGAGGAGCACAGGGGAGCTGATGCCACAGACAGCAGTGTGGATTTAACCTTCCTGTGCTAAACCTGACTGAAAAGTCTCCCTGCCTTCTTCACCCTGAGAAAATGTAGCATTTTCTGGCTGAAGAGGGAATGCTTCTCACCCAACTCTACCTCATCAGGAATTCAGGTGCAGAGAAAGGAGGATGGATTCCCACTCATTGATTTCTCCACTGAAGTAACATATCCCTACAACCTTCACTTAGCAGTGCAAATCATTCCTTGTGCTACAGCTTCACTCTTTTAATTAGCAGAACCTAAGAATTCCCCCTGGAATTCATAAATTCATTCTTATTGCTCCACCTGGGCTAGAAAGTCATTCTCAGTAACCCAGAACATAAATGATTGACTTATTTTTTTTGAGTGAAAATAACTCTGCAGGCCCAACCAGCGAGGAAATGGGGCTTGAGAGGAGAGCAGGACTGGAGCTAAGAGCAAACAGAGCTCTGCAAGGCAGCTCTGATCAGCTCTCAGCCTCTTTTGGGATTGCTGCTCCCCTGGGTTCTGCACCTTTAGTGTGGGAACAGGTTGGGAAGAGTTTGGTGACCAAATTGCAGCAATGGCAAAGCCACTCTCCACATCAACCAAATTCACCCATCTTCCCCCAAAACGGAGATGTTCAGCTCTGCCAGGGACAGCTGTGTTAGAAACCTCTGGGATACCCCCAGATTCCACCCTGCAGACCCCTGAGGTGTTTATTTATCACCTGAAGGCTCAGGATCTCATAACATCTAAATTCAAGCAACAAAGATTGTCTGCCTTTTTTCTGCCCTTATAAATGATGTTTTCTTTTTGTTCTGTTCACTGCTTTGCCTTTATAAAACATTTCACTCCTGGTTTTTCCTTTGATTCATATATGTGGTGATGCATAAGCTTGGCTGTTCTCCTTAGCTATTCTTCATTCAATGAAAACAAAATAAAAAGGTGCCAAACCATTAAAGCAATGCAAATTTATAAGGTGAGGCACCCCTCTAAATGATGAATGGCTGAGATTTTGATTTATTACCTTTCTTTTCCATATAAAATGATAAAATGATGACTCCACAAATAAATGAAAGCTGAAATGCTGCCAGTATGCTACAATCATAAAATCCCAGGAGATCTCTGTAGCAAAGGGTTTTGTGTCACCAAACCATATGGCAGCTCTTAGTAAAAGTATAAAAAGCTATAAAAGCTCTGAAAGCCCAGGACAGCCATAACTGCAAACCAGTGCTGGTACAAGTGTTGGGAGTCACCTTCCTACCTAAAAAAGCAGATTAGAGATATCTTGGTAGATATTAAAAGGAACAGCTGGTAGCTGTGCTGGCCCTGTCTGAAGCTCTGGGCCAACTCTGGAAATCAGAAGAGCTCTGGAAGAAGATACAATAAATAAGTAAACAAACCATATAATTTTCATTTTCTATTTATTTTATTAAATATTATTTTTTAATAATTCTTTTGTTTCTGGTAAAGGTGAATATAATCTAAGTATAAGTATAAATATGAATATAAATATAAATATAATTATAAAATATCACTATAACTATAAATATAATTTTAACTATAAATATAGATATAAAATATAAAACATAAAATATAAAACATAAAATATAAAATATAAAATATAAAATATAAAATATAAAATATGAAATATGAAATATGAAATATGAAACATGAAATATGAAATATGAAATATCAAATATGAAATATAAAATATAAATATAAATATAAAATATAAAATATAAGATAAAGATATAGAATATAAAATATAAATATAAATATAAAATATAAAATATAAAATATAAAATATAAAATATAAATATAAATATAAAATATAAAATATAAAATATAAAATATAAAATATAAAATATAAAATATAAAATATAAAATATAAAATGCTTACTTGCATGTAATTCAGATTTGAGCAGCTCCAAGAGAGCCTCCATAATTTCATGGGTACCCTGCTCTTGTTACATTTGGTACAGTTACCTGTAAAGACAAGAAGGGTGTCAGAAAGCAGAGTAAAAGAAAACTGTACAGGGTATAACTGAGATGATTTCCCTTCAATTGAATAAATTTGGAAATATTTCTTCTCTAAAAAGGCAGAAAACATCACCAAGTCATCTAAAATGATCTATACATTATGTTGTCCCCAACATTAGGCATAAAAGGATAAAAATCCCATATAATGTGTAATCTCATTAGTGCTGATGTGAGGCGGACACAAATTAATTCCTTTAACTCTATATTCAACTGTAAAATACAATTGTAGGGAATATAAACTGAAATAAAGCCCATCTAGAAGATGTTTTTCTTTGCAGCATTGTCTCTGACTAATGAGCCTAAGAAGAGAAAAGCCTGGAAAAGAGGAAAGCAAAGCTAAGTTTCCAGCTATTATCTTTGCAGAGTTGACATACACAGGCTCATTATTGCATTATGTTTTATTCAACAAAATCACTTTAATGTTGCAGCTTAAATTGAATTCACTAAAGCATCTCTTGCCTAATGTGTCTCAAGTGTCTGCTTGCTGTTTGCATTTTCTTCAGAATTATGGCAGGGAATCTTTGGAAACAGCAAAATTATATGCAATCCACCAAACAATATGGCTGTAATGGGGTAATCGGCCTTCAGCGTAATTAAAGAACCATTCCCTCATCAAAGTAATTCTGCAACAGACCTAGAGGCTGTATTGTACAAATCATCCACTTAGTAAAATTCTTTATCTGATTTGCATTTAAAACCTAGTTATGCAAATAGGCCTGCTCAGTGGATCACAAGGAATGTAAAAAACCCTGTAGTGATTAAACAAACCTTCTTCTTCCCCATAAATCACGGGGTGTGACTCACCTAAAAATATTTCAATTCACCTGTTATTCACCTAGAAATCCTGTTGTTCACTTAGAAATAATTCAGTCAGCCTGTTGGAAGAGGTCTTCTGCAAAACAGGAATTGCTTTGATGTGTCCACACAGTCCTGTATGACGTCCACCCTGGACATGGCAGTGCCACTTTCCTGATTCCCAAATCATCCCACAACACAGGGAGAGGCAAATGCCCTTCCTCACCTGATCATTTGTGTCAGAGCAGAGGAGCTGCAGCTCCCATTTCGATCTGCAAGCTCCATTCCCAGTTTAAACCAAAGCAAAAGGCAGTGAAAGGTGAGAGTCAGTGAGAATTAGCAATGCACCATGAAAAAAGCTCATTTTATGAGGGTTCAAGTCCACTTGTAGCACATGGGAATATCCTTTTTCTTGGGCAAGCTTTGCTCTTGCAAAGGCAAGCTTATGCAGAGATAAGTCTCTAAACCAACATTTAAGGTTTGCAGTCTTGATTTGTGTTTTGCTGCCATTCTGTGGCTGCCAATGCTTTAGTTCATGTAACCTTTTGTCAAAACATACCTTTTGTTTCTTTCATTATTTGCAGTATCCTTACACACTGCTCCTGTAGTGTTTTTGCTAGCAGGGATAGCCCACTAAATCACACCAACCTTTCTCTTAAACATCATTTCAGCATATGAACAATGCATTTTAGACAAAGCAGTGTATGAGGCTGAGCAAGGAAACATGATGAATGTCTCCTTCACTCAAACTGTTTAATTTACACAAATAAACCTGTTCTTACTCCTGCTGGACACAGCATGACAGAGTCAGAGCCCAACAAACCCTGGGATGGGAATTTGGCCATCCACAGCTGCTTGGGCCAGATCACAAATGACTTTTTTCAGCTGCCCTGTGACACTGTGTGATGTGTGAGCCACAAGAAATGGCTCTTTGAAAAATCAGTGAGAAGACTGCTGAATTTAGGAACACCAGCTGTATCTTTTTGTTTGGGATAAATGAGATATTGCAGACTCTCTCTTCAAATCCCTCCCAGTCCCCACGAGGTGTGTGGGGGAAGGTTTTTGTGCAAAAGTGGAAGGTGCTGTAAGCTGCTCGGTGTTCATTGTTGCTGGCTAGTTTAACAGAGTGGATTGGGAAGATTTTTGGGCAGTCTGATGCTTTGAGGTGACATTTCCTCTCCAAAGCTGGTGTTTCCCCAGGCAAGGAGGGAGGATGGCCAGAGCTGTGGGGTCTGGCCTGGGGGTGCCAGTGGCAGGAGAACTCCTCTGGCTGATGGAAGCTCCATGGCCGTGCTTCAGGAGCAATGAGAACATTTTTGCTATCTGGGGAATAACTCATGGGCTTCCCCAGCCTGAAACCCCTGAGGGCTACGGGAGGAGAAACAGCAGCTGAAGTGAAGATGTGTCTTTGCAAGAGAAAAGCAGGCACCAGAGAACACTGCCTGTCTTCAGAGCAGATTGTTTAGTGCAAGGTAGGGGAGGAAATTGGGCTGTGCTTTACAAGCAGGGTGGGCATCACAGACCTGAAGGGGTGTGAGCAAAACTGATGTTCCTCCTGAGCTTGCAATTAAATTGTGCATTTTGAGCTGGCCTAGGTTGGCATAATACAAATAACACAATCCCCCATATCTGCCATCTCCAGACTGGGGTGCTTAATTCTGATTTTCTTTAGCTTTAAAAGATGTAAGATATAGAAACCAAAAAAAAAAAATAGCAAACACTTCCCAGGAGGATGAGGCATTTTGTGGTAAGTTCACACCTCAGTATTGTACTGGGATGTCAAATGCATTGAAAACCTTGCCATTGCTTTCTTGGAATTTCACATCTCTAACAGAAGCTCGTGAGGAAATCCAGGAATAATTTGGAATTTGTTTTGGTTATATGGGCCTACTTTGTACAGGCTTGCCAAGCTCTGCAATGCCCCCCTGTTGTGATATAACCAGCAATGATCTGTTTTCTAAACTTCAGCTTTAGGAAAGTTTTCTGGGTTTTTGATTGTTTTTTGTTTGTTTGTTGTTTTTGTTTTGTTTTGTCTTTGCTGTTGTTGTTGTCTGGTTTTATTTTGTCGCCCCTAACAGAGGGAGCCTTCAAAGATGTAATAAATAACTTGCAATTGAAGTAATCTTCTTTCCTCCAGTGCTTAACACATACCTGGAACAGGGAATGCAGAATGCTAGGCATGAGCTAATTTAGCATGTAAAAATTTTAATTAACTATTGATTTGGGGAATTTGTGTGCTGAGTTTAATCAAGTTGAATGAGAGTAGATAACTTCAGTCAGTAAGTTTGAATTTAAGATATATAAAACAGATGCAGAGTATCTGTATTTTAGAAATATATACTCTTCCTTCTAGGAGCATCCAATATCTTCCTTGGGGCTTGGAATTCAAATTACAGCTCCCCTTCAGTTTATTGGAGCCTCTCAATTATAAAATTTTATGTGGCAAAAAAATATTTGATCTTTAAAAAAATAAACTTTGTATTAGAATCTCTGTACATAACAGGGTATATATGTGGATATATTCTGGAAATGATGCACTTTTTCTTTTCACTGAGGAGTGGAAGAGGATCCTGCCAGGGCTGGCTGAGGTCCCAGGGTTAGCTGTCGAGCTGGGGAAAAGTCCAGCTGCCCTTGAAAGTGGGAGTTTCTTTGTTCACAGTGAGGAGAATGCTCTGCCAAAGATGCAGTTTCCTACAGCATGACTGGGAGAAAAGTCTTGTTGCACTATCACTTGAAAATCTTGCCAATTGCTCCAAATTAATGATTCTAAAGGATTTAAAAGAATCCAATAATGGACCTGTAAGTCTATTTAGTAATGGTACCACAAATAAAGTATAAATCTCACTGCTTTTCTCCTCAGTCTCCCTGTGAGCCCTTAGTCTATGAGGTATTAATGAAATGGCTCTGCTCTGGTGATACCAATTATTCCATGGTCTAGGAGGTTGCACTATTAAAGTTTCTGATATTCTGAATTTTAATCCTATTAGCTGAATCCCTGAAGAGTCATCTCCCTTCTTGGTGTGTTCATCCTCCATGTATTTCAAGAAGGTTATTGTTCCCCTCTGTGATTATTTAGTCAAGGTATTACACAATAAGGCTTTAATTGTTTCTTCTGGAGAAATCCCTTCAGCCCAATTTGTGCCTTAAGTATTTGTGCTTATTGACCAAAGTGCCTCTTCAGTACAAATGGACCCTGTTCCTGCTGGCAAGCTTTAAATCAGCAGAGCAGCTTTCAAGGGTTTAATGTGGATTTTCCCCAGCCCTCCTGCTGGCTCAGTTCCACGCTCACCTGATGGCCTTTCCCAATGTTTTGCTGGATTTTCCATGGCCAAGCCTGCTGTGCTCTGTGTGTCACAGCAGAGCTCTTGCTGCTCCTCTGCTCTTAGAGGCCCTCAGCTCCCATTTGGAGATGCTTTTTCCTGACATGAAGGGGATTTGTGGAGGACAGCAGCAGAAATTCATTGCAGGGGAGAAAGGAGCAGCAGCACCAGTGACCTGGGGCATCCCCAGTGGCACCTGGGACCTCTGAAATGGCTCAACTCCCTCCTGGGAGCCCTGGGGACAGGGTCAGATTAGGAACACCCAGTTCTATTACAAACCTTTAGAAATCTCTTTTCATGCCCCTGTGATATGATAAACTGCTTGAAGTACTTCTTTTTTCAAGGGAGACATGGGATTAGACCCCAAAGCCTCCTTTTCAACACCCTTCTCTCTGTTTTTTTAATCACAGTGCTTTAAGCTGACACCATTCAAGATGGTTTTGCACATCTTTAGTAAAATAATGTTTAAAGATGGGGAAAGAAGTAGCAGATCTATCAAAGCATTTGATAGGAAGATGAAATTTAGTATTTATTTAAGATAAGCTTACACAGCAATTTGGTACCTATGTAGAAAACTTATTTTTTGAGACTTGGATCCTGGTTTCTGCTTTGGTGTTTGCCTGGAATGATTAACAGGGCAGTGTCCTAACTTGTGCTTCAGTTTCTCTGTATACAAATTCCTGGAATAATTGCAGGTGGGTTTCAAGAGTCCACGTGTTTCTGTTGATACAAAAACTGTGCACTGGAAAAGTTAGACACAAAGGATACTATATAAGAAGGTAAGAAAATAATAGAAGAAATTCAAGCAGAAATTAATAAATATACAGAGGTGGATGTGTTATAGTGTAAGTTGGTGGGCTGTGTTTGTACAAGTGTGTTGTTAACAGATGGATTTCTGTTTGAATCACCATCAGGAGATGTTGGAACCTTTTCACCAGGTCTTGGCAGATCTGTTGGGCTGTACCCTCAGCAGAGGAGGGATGTTCCAGTGCCCACAGACCTCTGTGACCTCTCAGAAAAGATCAGCTCTGAGGAAATCATCCAGGATGTGCTGTGTACTGAGAACAAGAGGTGAGATGTGTCTCTTTAAACATGTAGACACTACAGATCTATTATAAAAAATTAAACCCCTCTATTTATTTGTAGAAGCAGAAATGCAGAGCATTCAGTCCTCATTAAAAGATTTTAACTAATAGCTTTCAACTTGATGCCTAAACTTACTGGTTTGCCTAGGTGGTACAGAAATGATCAGTCAACACAGAACAGCTGATGTTGTACATATGTTATAGCCAGCATTTTTATTAAATTTAATAGCTTCTCTCCAGGATTTCAAACTCTATGGCATTTAGTTACTTCCTTGTGTGGTTTGTACCACAAAGCTACAGCTGCTTAAACATGCCTGAGAAAGAAAGGGGAGACCTTTGAAGCTGGGAGATGCAGAGGCTGTATCTCAATTTTAAACAGATCATTCAGGCCTGGTTAAAATGCAATAAATGAAAGGTTCTGTGATGTAGAACAGAGCTCAGCAAAGCACCCTCCTGTGCTGTGAAACTCAGACACTGTGGTGGTGCTCCAAGCACACCTGGCTCCCTGGCACCAGGCAGCTTTGGGGCACAGGTTTGGTGTTCTTATCTATTCATTTCTGAAAACTTTCTCTGAGGTTTTAAATGCACATTTTAATTCTTTATCTGGAATGGAACCAAAATTATCTGTTGTAACAACACCGTTTGTGTGTGACCAATTCAGTAAATGACAAACAATTCTGTAACTTGCAGTGGAACCATGGAATGAAAGCATTGCCTGTGCTCTTAGCATGGTGTCTTTAGCTGTCCTTTACTGAAATGTGATTTAAACATCAATCTCTCTGAGTCCAGCCAGCTGCTTTTTAATCCAAACCCAGCTTCATCACAAAGCCCTTTGGGGCTGGCTAGCACCAGTGCAGCTCAGGTGTGCCTCTGGTGCCAGCCCTGAGCGGAGCAGTTTGAAGCAGGATTTGTGCACTCAGCCCATCTGGGATTGTCCTTCCCCTTCCCCAGGGGTCCCTGTTACTGCTGAAGATGAATTGATTACACAGAAACAGGTCGAGGTGTGGTGAAAAGAAGAGAGAGTTTATTTTTCCTCCCAGGATTTATAGGTTTCTGACCCCAGCCAGGGATGGGATGGTCAGGATAACACTTTCTCACTGCACTGGCCATGAGAGGTGCCCATCAGAGGATGTGTAACAGAAAGAATGTACACATATCTATGTTTACAGTTACTGTCCTGGGAAAGTCTTTAGAAAACCATGTCAGCAAGCTCAGAAGCTGAGTTTTCAGTTATCTGCAGCCACTGAAGGAGGTCCTGCCACAGACCCAGCCCTGGCACAGCCACAAAGCCAGGTTTGACCTGCAGGCTGCCTCTTGGGCTGGCAGCACAAAGGAGGAAACCTCTCTGCCCCTTTTATCCCAGCAGGTGCCCCAGGGTAAACCCAGGCAGGCCCAGTGATTTCACCTGAACCATGCAAAGCCTGGCACAACTGCACCTTTAACATCTATAATTTCTTGGTCTGTTCTCTCCCCCAGCAGAATCCCTGCAGGGCCCATCCAGTGTCCAGAGCTGTCTGGCCCCTTGGCATTGCTGTGCAGAGGACATTACAGGGCTGCCTTTACCTGGGTCCTGTGTGGAAATGAAGTATAAATTCAATATACCTCCTTTACTGTAGCTGTTAGCTCCACAGAGGTGTGGCAGGATTATTTTGTCCCCTCCCAACAATGACTAAGGTACCCCTCCCCTTGCTTGTGTTGTAGAGGATGCCAGACTGATTTATTTCCATAAATGAACATAAGAGATTGTAATTCTGTCACTTTCAAAAATACATCCTGGATGTTTAGGGCATTTATTAAGTGAAGGCTTGTGATTACACAGCACAGGAAAGGAGCACAAGATATGAAAGGTCTTTGTATTCCAGGTTTGTTTTTGTCACCTGGCCTTCCCACCTTTCACTTCAGTGTTTATTTAAAAATATTTATTTCACCACAGCTGCATTCTGGACATATCACATCACTGAAATAAGTGATACTAAGAATGATCAATGGGCACTTAAGGGAGTTAAGAGTCTTTCACCTGAAATACTGGACTCATTTTGAGGCTGATATGAGCAGATCTGCATTGCTCTGCTCTGTTGCCCTCAAGCAGGTTTAAAAGCAAAATCCTGCTTTACATAATAGCAGATATTAGCAGATAGGTGTTAGTTGTGCCACCAAAACCTGCATTTTATCCTTGGATTAGATGCTTCCTGTGGTAGTATCTTGAAATTTCTGCTGTCTCTATTATAAATTGCTTATAACAGCACTTAGACTTCTGAGATAATGTGTGTCTAAACGAAACCAGATAAAGCCTTGCCTTTGCTGCTTGATAACAGGAGGAGACAAACGACTTCCCTACGATTTTTAGACACTGAATGGGTTTCTATAATTGTGCTGTAAAATGCTTTGATGGATCTGGACATATCTTGTGATCCCACATAAAGCTGAACCCCCATCAGTCATGAGCTGCTCTCACAAAAGGCAGAGACAGCTTCATTCTGCCTCGTGACTGAAGGAAATGGGATCTCTTCCTTCCAGGAGAGATGCTTGGAGGAAAGTGAACCTGCTGAAAACCTGTTGGGATTGCATTTTATTTCCTGTGGAGTACCCTTGATAACAGCTTATCTCCTGCTGTGGATCTCGCTCTGGTTTTGTGGCTCAGGTGGCAACAGACACCCAGAGTTCCACTTAATTTTCTTCCTTTGGTGACGATGTGAAGGTTGCTGTCTTCTACCAACAAATGCTGCAGCTCAGTTTTTCCTACTTTTGCTTTCAGATTGACCTAAACTGATGATTTTTCGCTTGGACTTTACCAACTATGCTTGGTTGAAGGGTTTATTAACATGTTTGGGTTTCACCTGACTCCCTGTGTACTCCTGCAGCACTAAGAATATTGTTGTTGGCTGCCAGAGCCATTTATTGTGTGGTGGATTCCACTGGTGTCTGCTGGCCCCAGGTGTCTCGTGGAATCACAGAGTGTTGTGAGAGTGTTGAATTTTGTTGCATGAAGTTTTTAAAGCATGAGGCCTGGCACCTCCTCCAGAGGGACACCCAGAGCACAGGGGTGGGATGCTCCAGCAAAACAAAGTGTGAGCAGGAAAAAAGCTTGCTAAGGGAGTGGGGTAGGGGGAGGCCCTGAACACAGCAGAGGGTGCCAGGTGAAGATGCTGGGGGAGCTGCAGGATGCCCAGGTGACAGTCACTGTGAACACGACTTCCTGAGCCTGACTTTTCAGCCTCTCTGTTCCCAAAGGGAAGTTTCTTGAGAGCATGTTTCCCTCAAGGATTGTTGTTTGTAAATAGGTTTTTGGCTCCCAAAACAATATTATACAGATGTCCTGAGTGTTTTCTCTTGTCCAACCAATGGGATGAGAGCGGTGCTGTTCCCTTTACCAATCATGTATCAAAACACCTTATAAAAGGGGCTTAAAAACCCCAAAAAACCTTCTACCTTCTTCAGATGAAAAACCTCTGGCTTCTGTGATGGAATCCACACTCCTATTTTGTGTCCACTAGGGACAAGTCACCATTGCAGGAGTGGCTCCATGGTACAGCAGCTCCTTCGTCTCTTGCAACCATCTCATTTGTACCTTTGTCTTCTGCCCCTCCTCCAGCAGGTATAATCTGCAGTATTTTAATGATAATTCCAGTTTTTCAGCTGACTACCTCCCTGAAATCACTGATATTGTTTCTCTTGACTCTCCTGATCAAGATGCCATTGTTAACTGGAGCAGTAGTGGGAAAAGGAACAAAATCCCTGCTGTGTTTAGGAGAGGCAATTGCTGCATTGTTCACGCTGCTTGTTTGGATGTGCCAGGAGCTCACACCCCAGAGCTGCAAAGGGAATTTTTTCTTCAAACACGGAGGAGAAGAGAGGAAAGGGCAGCTCTGCAAGCCTGGGCTCCCTCACAAACACACCTGAGTAATACAAATAAGTTTGTTCCAAGGTGTGACAGCTGTTGGTGCTGAAACTCTGGGGGCTGTTCCTAGCATGAAATCTAATGATGAATGAAATGAAGGTTTTGGAGCTGCCAGTACCATTATTAAACCTCAGATACAGATGGTGTGATAGAAAACATCAGAACCCAGAAATCTTTAAGGAGATATTTTGTGGAGAGTAGTTCTCTTGGTGGTACTGTGTTGAATATGTAGAAAGCAAGAGATTTCTGTGTCTTTACAGAGGTATTTGGTGCTTTAAATAATTTTCCTGTGCACCATTTTTCCCTCCAAGAGGAGACGGTCTGAACTAGGTTTAGAAACATCTAGAAAGGAGACTTGCATGAAGCTGGTCTTTACTGGTCCACATTTCTCCACGTTCAAAACTTCTTATTCAAAACTCTGAGGATGAGCAAGTGCAAGGAAAGGGGAAATTCAACTTCTTCATGCCTGGTTTGTGCTTGCCTGGCTGGGCTGGGGAACGGTGAGCTGGGAGTCAGTCTGGAGCAAGTGAGACAAGCTGCTGTGGTGGTGAAAAGTGCTGCTTGACTGGGAAAGGCAGGGGTGCTAAAGCATGGCCAGGGAGAGGAAAAGAGGGAAGAAAGAAAAACCCAATTGTCCTCTTGCCTGAGGCTGAGCTGTGTGATGAGCCAAGCAGATAATATTGACTACACCCCTTACTGGGAGCTTGAGTGGAAGACATTTATTTATTTTATGACGGAGGATGCTGAAGGAAGAACCTAATAACTTCCTGTACTGGTTATATTGTATTAAAAAAAGGCTATAAGACAGAGGTAGATATATCCTCGTCCTCCTTTCTGCCATCCTTATCTCAGTCTGTTTTGCCTGCAGCAAGGAATCATCCAGGCCCTGAGAGCACTAATGGTCCTTGATAGCACAGAGCCAACTCAGCAGTTCCCTCCCTCCTGTTCTGGGGCAGCCTCAGATTCCAAGACAGATTCCAAGAATTTCCCAATCATAAAAGCTTCTAATGTTTTGGGAACGTTTAGCAAAATATTAAATTTCATATAAATATAGAAATTGAGCCTTTGTAAGAGCAGGTGTTGGGAGGTAAGAGGGTTTCTGATTGCCATCTCTTGTGTAGCATTCTTTGGCTGAGGTGCCTTTTTCTGATTCCTGTCCTCCAAAAGATGTTCTGGGTGATCTGTCCAGGGATGGGTGTCTTGCTGAGGTTGTTATTAAATGGATTTATGTTGCAAAGAGTGGTCAGTTTGAAAGTTGTTTGGGCCTTAAGGTTTGTGAACTAGCTTGAGATTGGGGAAAATACCATCTCCAACAGGAACTCCGAATAGTTGAGTGAAGATGTCAAATTAAAATGTAACCCTTTTAAAAGGGCTTAATGTCTTGGAGCACATAAATAAATACACTCTGAGCATATAAACAGTTGCAAATTACTTCAGCTTTTTACTGCTTTTCTACACAAGATAAAAGACAGTACGTGTTTTGAAACAAACATGTATTATGTATTTTAATGCCATGGCTCAGCCTTGTGCAATAGTGGAAATTGCACTTTACACTCCTCAAGCTGGTGAAGACTTGCAGGCTTGGCTGTGGCTTCCCTTCAGAATGCCCAGCACCTGGCCTGTGCCCCCCTCAAAGAGGAGCACAGAGAAAATGTTTGGAGTATTTTTGGCTGATCTGCACAAAAACGAAACCAACCCTCAGCAAACAAGTGAGAGCTGCAGTGTGAAGGCTGCTTAGAAACTTGTATTAAACTGCTGTCATCTGGTGGATCCAAGTCCAAACTCCTTTCAAATGATGAAGTTATAAATCCATGATTGACATGATTTGTGCCTTTGTCCTGTACACAAAAGTGCAGTTTGCTGCCAACAATGTGGATGCTGAGCTGCTTCTCGGGTCCCTACTGGATATTTGTCCTCTCTTCATTTTCAAATAAGGACTGCAAACCCTTCAAAATGCTTCTTTTGTGAGGAAGTTTACAGTTTTAGGGCATGTAAACTGCAAGTTAACATTTCTCAGGTATGTTTAATGTGTAAGCAATATTCCATGCCAGCCAGTGAGCTGACATCAAAGCACTCAGTCTGCTGCAAATGTCTAAATTTTGTGTCCTGTCCCCTACAGCGTTTTGTCCTCCAGTGTGTAACTCTGTCTCACCTTTTGTTATCCTGGGCTTTTTTTTAAATTTTAATTTAATAATTACTTGTTTTAAACCTTTCTCCTATGCAACAATTTTTTTTCTTCCAGAAGAATTTTTTTCAAAATTATTTTATTTTCTACCCCCTGCAAGCTCTTGCAGCCTTCCAGTAGTGGTTTGGTCCTCTCTGGACATTTAAGATTCTCTTTAAAGAAAGCACAGGAAAGACCTGGAATTTTGATGTTTTCTATAAAATTTGCAATGTGATAGGCTGTGTTTATAAAGCCTGTAGTAATAATCTGTCTTTTAATTGGTTCTCTTTCTAAACCTATTCCAGCTGGTAAAAAATTACACAGCTGGAAAGTGATGGAGGGGAGAGGAATTATTTTAATCATCTGCTTTGCACTGACCAGGTGTGAATCCAGAGTATTTGGATAATTTGAAATAGCTTTGTGAAGATTGCAACACTGTTTTTTGGCCTGAGCAGATGAAGAGATGATGCTGTTACTCTGCTCCCCAAAGAGGGATTGCAATTGCAGCAGCTTGAGAACTGAACCTTTAAATTCTTCAGGACATCTTGGGTGTTGCTGTAAAGTAAGTGCAGACTGGAATTTGATCTGAAAACCTTGGGCAAGGCAGCAGGTGACATTCACTGTTCCTACCAGGAACTGCCTGCTTGAAGAGAGGTTTGGAAAGTTTATTTAAAGTATGAATATGTTTGGGTGTGCTGAGACTAATGGGAAATGGGAGGTGGATTATACATACATATATTATACATTATATATACATATATCTCATGTGCTTAATGGAGACCACAGAGAAAACAGCCACTGATTTGATTGAATATTAATCCCCTTAATCAATTAATTACCCATGGACATATTGGTGACATTAGACAAACCAGCTCATGGATCCTTCCTTTCTCTACTCTGATTCAACATTATTGAGGCTCAGGATTATCAGTAATGGACTGGGATGTTAAACACTCTTTAATCAGAAGCCCAGAGTGTGAATTGATGGCAAGATTTCCAGCTGAGAAGGATTTTGGAGTGTTACCAAAAACTATGTGGAATAATTTACTGTCTTGGGAGGGGTTTTGTGCCTGCTGCCTCCATGTGGAGCTCATGGCAGAGTAAGGAAAATAAAAGAGAGAGATCCCAGCCATCCTGTGGGTTTGTAGCAAGGAAAGTACTGGGTCAGCAAAAGGAAGAGCTGCCTTCATTAATATATTTAATAATAAATTAAATTTATTATTATTTTGCAGCTTTGGAGAGAAACTTGAGGATGTAAAAATCAGATTGTTTCTGATCCTTCAGGAGAGGTGGGAGAAACCAAACACACCACTTGATCCCAGGCTGGATGAGCCTTTCCATGGTCTGGAATATTTAATACCTAGTGAAAGCCTGGTACACTTCTGGTAGGGTTTAAGGGGATATTTTGGTATCTGAGAGGTTCTGAAGGATTCAGTAGTCAGCAGCACACCCTGCTTTGTTTATTTCTTGTGGCCATCATAGCAGATGTTACTGCAGAATAAGTTTACAAGGAAACCTGAAGCTTTAAACAATGGAGTCAATGCCTCTAATGTTTGCTGGTGCACATAAAACAATAATAAGAACAATGAAACATATATAAACTTTCAGAAGTAATTGCAATGATGAGGTGCAGAGTTTAACTTGGAAACAATAGCAAAATAAATGAAAAATTAATTTTCTAGACTTACTGGTTCATTTTCAGACTTATTTTTAATAACTTGGCCTCCTTGTAGCAGTAAGATGTGCCAAATTACCTGATTAATGTAAACCTATAATTCTGTTCTCCACCTATTAAAGTAATTGTACAAGTGGGGAAACTTGCCTGTTGTTTCTTTTTTTTTTTTTTTTTTTAATCAGAGAACACATGAAAAGAGATGTGAGCTTTTACTGCTGATTATAGTAGCTTTCATTTGCAGAACTGGCATTTTATGTTCTCCTGCCACACGAATAGACTTACAGAACCTGTGTTTTCACTGCAGAGAGGACATACATCAGAGAGCTTTAAATCAGATTAGTTTTACATTGGCTTGCAAACTAAGGTGAGGTAAGGGAATGCAACAAGTATTCCATTAAATTAAACATCATAGTGCTCGGATATAAATGCCATTCTGAGGTAATTCCAATAATTTTACTCATTAAGACACTAAAATCAATGAACTTCTCTTTTATAGTGAACTGGTTGAGCTGAATTGCAAAATTATTTGGGGATGCTCTGGCTCTGCTTACAGTGGAACTGCTGGTTTTGATGGCAGCACAGTTAGGTGACAATATAAAATCTCTTGGCTCATCTGTCCTTGAACCAAGAACTTCACAGTGAGTGTTGTTTTCTTGCAAGAATTCAACAAGAGATGGAGCTGGATCCAATTAATGCAGCATACTGCAGGGCATGCTCACCCCTGAGCTGGGACCACTGGCCTTGGTAATTCACTTGCTTGTTTACAAAAAGATAAACTTCTTTACATCTAAGCCTTATGAGACTCAGTCAGCTGGGCTTTTCTTGCTTTCCACCAGTGCCCAAACCCCCTAAAAACCCATTTATCTATCCCCTGGTTCCTTGTATCCAAATCCCAATGGCTTTTGGGTGGCACTTGGAGGAGGCCAGGCTTTCCTGCAGGGAACAGCACAGCTCCAGCTGCCTCCTGTTTCAGTGTTTTGCTGGTGCCCAAGAGGGGGAATATCCCTCAGTTTGAGTCTCAACACACCTATTTTATTTCATTTAGTGTATCTTACAGCCCAAGGGGAGGTGCTGGCTGGAGTTGGACTGACTGCTGAGAGCGGTGTTCCATGGTACCAGTGGAATTTCGGCAGTTCTGGGTATAACTGCATTTTTAGCAGTGTTTTCAAGCTGAAATCCTTAGAAAGCAGTTTGTGCAAGGATTCCTGAGTTCTCAGAGCACTTGTTACTCACTTTCACCTGCCTCCCTGGGTAAGGGCCTCTCTGATTTTAGTGACTTGTGGCTTTATCTGGCTCAGGATTGGTTTTTGTGAGGGGTTCTGTGGGGAATCAACATGGACTTGACTCTGAAACTGCTCATTAGGTATAAAGTGGGTTCTGTCAGAAGGCTGGGCCCTGGCCTAGAGGAAAGTTCTGATGCTAAAGGGTTTCAGGAGGTGAAACAGTAAATCAGGCTGATATTGGGCAAGGAATGTGTCATACAGGATAAAAAAGGGGGCTGGACATGCCTTGAGCATTGACTCTCAGCTTGATCCCTTTGTCCTCTTGTGAAATCTCTGATGATCTGAGAGACCTGAGCTGTTCCTGAATGAGCTCCCTGCACGAAGCCTGGTGCCCCAGCCAAGTCTGGGCTTAGGTGCTGCAGAACTTTCTGACATCATGGAGCCTTTTGGTCCTGTAGGAGCACAAAACAATGACTGCCTATTCCTGCCATACAGTATTTGTGTATAAATAACAGGAAGCAAAGGCCTGACCAGCCATCACTTCCAAATACCAGCAGAATTTATTTCTTGCCTTGCCATTTCTCCTTCTCTTTGCATGAAGATGTTGACATTTCAAAAATGTTTGATTCTCATTAGAAACAAAAATGCATTCTCTGTCTCCATAAATTCTCATTTCTTCAAAACCAGAGGCTGTGCTCCAAATGTGAGGAAGTGGGTGTTTATTTTCTGATTTGGAAGAAGCTGGCTGTGCCTGAGATCTGGAGACAGAAATGTGCAGGAGCCAGCAGTGCCTGGCAGGCTGGGCTGGTCACTGAGGCAGCCTGAGCCGCCTGGTTCCACTTCAAACACAAATCAAATACTGCTACCACTGGCAAGGTCTTGCCAGGCACTTGAATTTCATGAAATCAAAGCTTTTGGATGGAGATATGCTCCAACAGAAATTGATGCAGTTTACTGTGCAAATAAGCCTGAAGTGTATTGTAGCTAAAACAGCTCTTCTGTTTCAGAATTATTTTTGTCTTTCAGTATTTTAGGTGAGGATGGGAAGTTTAAGAAAGAATAAACAAAGTTGAAATAGAGAATTAAATGGCTTGTCTGATGGAAAAAGCAGGTATGAATGGTGAGTGAGCCCTAGAACTAAGAAAGGCTTTTGCAGTTGGGTGAAGATGATCTGTGTAACTCTTTCAGCAGCTTTAAGCAGAAGGAAAGGTTGAAAGGGGTGGGTCATGTTTTAACAATTTGGGAAAGAGGGTGAAGGATTTTTTGAAGTCAACAGTTCAGCCTAGGGGATGTGACTTTTGAAGAAAATCTGCTTCTTCAGTCCAGGGTAGAAACCCTGTTGTTGGTCTCTACTGCTGGTGATGAGGATATTGAGAGGTGTTTATTAATGGTTTGTTAATGGTTTTCTTTCCTCCTGAGCTTGTATGGGTGTGGGAACTCATGGCTTTAAGAAGTGAGGCATGTCCTGTGTTAATCTGTGCTCATCTGGGGTGAAAGCCTTCCTGCAGTACCTGCCTGGCTGGGCTCTGGCTGACAATTCTTGTTTATTGGAGAGGAGCAGTCATCAGCATTTCTTCTGCAGGCTCATCACAAGTGGACATGGCTCCAAACTGAGGGCCAAGCTGTGGAACTTGACCGGTGTGGGTTACAAGGCAGGTGAGGTTTGATCCAGCACCATATGAAAAAACCCCTCAGCTTTGTTTTTCCTCTGCTGAGCCCACCTGGTTTGTGTTCATCCGAGTCTGAAAGTGTTTACAGCCAGTGCCCACCCCTTTGCTGGGACCAGTGTTAGCAGTGGATGTTTCATGTCTCCAGTTCTGGATGTGCAGAAATCTTGGCTCTCTCAGAACTCCTCCCTCACCCTCCTGTGGATCTGGAGTGTCTCAAATGAATGATTCCTCCCCTTTGTTCCTTCTTGAATAATTGACACAACATTACTTGCTCCAACTAAGCCCCCCCTTCATAATGTCAGTGAAATCAGTGCTGGGACACAGAATTCTGGCCACACAGACCTTGTTAACACAGCAGAAAATGGACTTTGACTCAATGGATTCGTCCATACCTGGCACCCCTCGTGCAGTTCTGCCCCTGAGCTCCTGACTGGAACATATCTGGATATGTGCAGTGAGCTTCTTAGAGATACACTCTCTACTGCAAGATATAAAGAGCTTTGTTTAAATCTACAAGCACTTAAGCAGGAGAAAACAGGACTCCAATTGCTATTTCTTTTTTTTAAAAAAGCCCATTCTTCATCTTGCCTTCTCTGTTGGAAGAATGAGCAGCACATTGCAGTCTATATGTCAAAGCACTTGGTTAATTTTTTTTTTTCAGGATTCGACTATTGCACCAAACCTTACTTGGTTAATTTTTTTTTTTCAGGATTCGACTATTGCACCAAACCTTTTGGTTATGTGTGGTGGTGTTTTTAAAAATTTGTATAAGAGAGCAAAAAGACCTCCAAACTGCCTGTTGGTTTGCCCTAATCTCATTTTAATCTCATCCCTACAGCTCTAGGACCAGAATGTCATGTGAAATTTGTGTCACAGTGGAATGTGGATTTAGAAGATGCAAAGTTAATTTAACAGAGCAAGGATATCCTTATTAAAAAAACCCCAAACCTTAAACCTGTAGTGAAATTATTTTGAAATAAGCTGTTTGGAGTTAAGGCCACCTTTGCATTTTAATGGGTAATTACTCTTGGCATCACTACCAGTTTATAACCAAAGCCCACAGCATCCCTGGGGACAGAGGTAAATTTGGATTTAACGACGGCGCAGCTAATATTTTGTACTTTAAGGAAAGCCAATTTCCGTGGATCAGGGAGAAGAGAAATCCAAGGGTTTTGGCGCTGGAAGCAGCAGCAGCAGCGTGCATATAATCGATAGAGGAAAGGTTATTACTTTTCCCGAGGAGCGGGGCTGGAGCTCCGTGCGCTCGCAGCCGGCAGGAGAGGGCGGCAGAGAAACAGCTCCCGGAGCCTGCACAGCACCCAAATTTTTAACAGGAGCGACAGCACATCGCAGCTCTCGGAAGGCAAATCCCCTTTCACAACGGCAGCTTCAGCAGCCTCTTTTTTTTTTTTTTTCCCTTTCTTTTTTTTTTTTTTTTTTTTTTTTTTTTTTCAGGGGAAAAAAAAAAAAAAAGTCCGCAACACTTTGAAAATGTCAAATTCCTGCGGCAGCCCAGAAGAGCCGGGGAAGCAGCGAGGCAGAGATGGCAAGATAAGGAGGGAGGATGTGGATGATTCCCAGCCTGAGGGAAAGAGGTTGAAGCTGGGGAATGAAGGAGGAACCGGTGGAAAGGACAGAGAAGCAGCAGCAGAAGATGCAATAATGCCTTGTTCAGGCAGAGAAGAGCCCGTGCCCGGAGGAGGTGGTGAAGGCAAAAGTGTAAGTGAGGATCTTCAGTGGCTCAGGGAAAGGGGGAAGGGCCGGGAGGTTACCTTTGAAATTATTTGTCATCCTGAAGTTGGTAATTGGACATCAAGAAGAGCGGGAGGAATGCAGTCCAGTGTCCCATCTCACCATGAGCCTGCTCCTCTTTAATTCCCGATTTGCCTGCACGCTTTTTAGTGCAGGAGTGTGTGTTTTGATCTGGCTCTCACTGTCAGCTGCCTGAAAGATGTGTGTGCCAGAGGAATGATCTCTTTTTTCTTGGGGAGAAGGAATATTAACTGCTGAGCTCGCTTTCAGCTCCCCCATACCCATTTAGAAATTGGGTAAGGATTGGTGCATTGAACTGGACAGTTTGGGTTGTGGATCAGTCTGTCCACTCAGACTTACAACTGCATTTATGTTGGGTAGCACTATTTTACAGCTGGGGATGGGGGTAGAGCCTCCAGGAGAGGAGGAGAATTGGAGTTAGAGATCTCATCTGGTGAGATTTTGCCAAAAAAGAGCTGCTGAGCAGTTGCCTATATAAATAAATATCAGTGTTCCCAGATCTTTCCAGGAGGGTAACTTTGCTGCCTGGCTGTCAGCAGCTCCTGAGGCACGGCAGAGGGGGAGAGGGGCGAACATTTGGGTCCCCAGGCAGCTAAAGCTTTGCCCCTCCTGGTGCAATTAGGGCCAGGTGCTTTTCCTGGACACATCCTGGATGATTCCCTTGGTCAGAAATGCAGGGGAAGGCTGGTGGGAACAATGTCTGGGGTGTAGGATGTTTCCTGTGTGAGTTGTCATAGAGGGAGAGTGTGGCTTTAAAGCTCACTTAAGGGCTCCTGGAGATTCCAGTGCACTGATTTTATCCAGAAGTTTTCTGAAATGTGGGTTTTTTTCTCTCCTGGGACTGATATCCTGAATTTAGACATCCTTCTTTAAATGAGGAACTAAGTAGATGCTCAGTGTTCCGGTAGGATTTACGTTTTTAAATCATTTGAAAGTTAGTTTATTCAGTTCGTTCTTGGTGGAAGGTCATCTCTAAATGCAACAGTTTTCCTGAGCTACAAAGGAATTTAAACTGTGTGCAACTGAGTATTGGTCTGTTTATCCAAGCAGAAATCTCTTTTATCAAGCCATGTAACTGCAGAGTGTTGCACTTGGCTCTGTGTTTTGGGTTTCCAGTGCTTTGTGAAGCTCAGTTCTTTCTAACTCTCAGACAGTGAAGTACCACTCTTGTTTTTATACCACTTCTGGTAGACACTCATTCTTTTCCCCAAAAGAAATGCAAAATACAGGCAAGTTAATTGGTCAAATCACCACCCTTGATTTTGTCTGGGCTTTTTTTCTTTTTGTTTTTTTCCTTTTTCACCTGAGAGTAAAAGCTTTAAACCTTTCTACTTTGTGATAAATATCGAGAAGTGAGCACCTCTATGGCTTGGGGTGAAAGTGGTACATGTTACCGTAATACCTAATTAGGAAGTTACTGAGAAATAAGCCTTAATTGAGTAAATTTACTTTGCCTTTTAAGGGATCAGTGCAGAATATATGAGAATATGCATACCTGAATCACTGGGCTCTGCCCCAGCTGTGAGGCCTGGTTTAGCCCCTTATTTATGTTCTGCTATTGCAGCAAAGTTCTGTGCTGGTGAATACCTGTCCTTTTTTTTTGTCCTTTCAAGGACCTGGAATAGCTGCTTCAACTTTACATTCTGGCTATTCATCAGGGGATTATTAAAAATATTAACAAAACAATCTGTTAATGAACAATTGTTTCACTGCTTGTCTCTCCCAAAATCAATTTTTAAATAGTTTTTATAATAAAATAATTGTTCTAATAGTAATTCTTAAATTAAACTGAGTTTGATTCAAAACTCAATGAGGCTCTTCTTTCCCCTCACTTGAGTGGATTCTGGCTTGGGATGTTGCACCACATTTTGTATAAAGTTCCAGTAATATTTTTCCCCTTCTCATTTAAATCTGTCTGTCTGGTTTGGATGCGTTATTAGAAATTAATTATGTGACATTTGAAATTCTGGTAACATAAAATATTTTCTCAAAGCAATAAAAGCTTGTCCAACAATGACTGTAAGTGTCTGTCACCTTGTAGAGAGCAAGCTGCTGGAAAAGATGGACTGTGTGCCCTTAGGAAACACTGGAATGACTTCATTTCTGTGCTTAGAAGAACCTTTATTTTATAGGCATAGCGGTATGGGTAATCAATGCATGCATTGGAGGAACATTTCCTAACAGTCCATTATGTCTTCCACTTTAAAGAAGGACATTTAAAAAAAATTATAGGCTTTGACTCATTTTTTGATTAGCAATAAAAAATCAGCACGGTGTGTGTGCTATTTCTCTGATTATTCCACTGCTATTTTCTACATCCAACATCATCCTTGGGTTTAGAAGGAAGAAATCTGCTTTGGTCAGCTGCTCCAGCTCATTATTCCACTTATTATGGAGTGTTGTGTTGTGGAGAATGCAGACACGAGGCTGCTGAAGGGGTGTGGGCATTTCCCTGGCACCCCCAGCTCCCAGCTGGGCACAGGGTGGCTGCAGGAGGATCTTTGTGCCCCTGGACAGAGCTCTCCTCCCTGCCTTGGCAAAGAGGGGCTGCGTTGGCCAGCAGCACCTGGAGTGACTCCTTCCCTTCGTGCTGGTGACTGGTTTGTGCAGAAAGCCAGGGTGAAACTGGAATTGTTCATTTAGGTATCTATTCAAGTAATTCCCTCCTTGCCTTCTCTTTTTATTGCCTTCATTCTGGCGGGGGAGCTGCTGGTGGCAGGTGTGGATCACACACTGCACAGCCCTGGAATTGTTCCCTCTGCAATGTTCCTTCCTGGCAGAGCATCAGGCTGAATGAAACTTTGCTTCAAAGGAAGGGGCTGCAGCCTTTGAGTGAGGTTCAGCTGAGAAAGCCTTCACTGGGTGCAGATGGTGGGGAACTGGCTGGTGAGCCACTGCTTTCATCAAGAGTTTGGGTAAAGGTCTTTAACCAGAGAATCCCATTCTCAGTTGTGTGTCTGGAGCATGGCCACAGCTGTCAGCTCCTTGGTGCCACTGTGGTCATTGTCACCCTGTCCGTGACCACGTGCTGGAAACTGTTAAATGAGGGTAAAGTCGTGTTTCCTGAAACAGAAATCAAATGAAGAATGAAACATGGGAGTGCTGACTCCTCTCTGGGCTGACAGGAATGAGATGGACTCACAGTGACCCATGAGAGGTGATCAGGAGTGTGGCTCCTTGTAATCCATGCATCCTTCTGTGCCAAGAATGGTCTCTTTTTATCTCTCCTTAACCAACTCCTTGTCCACATGCCTGGTGAAGGTTCTTTGGATTTTGGTGCAGATATTTCTGTATCCACAAGACCTCCTTTGTTATGAACCAAACTTCCCCCCCCTATAAATATTTGTGCCAAGTTTAGAGAACAAGACTAAATTTCCTGGGTTTGGTTTGACTTCTGTAGTGTTCCCAGAGCATCCAGCTTTGTTTTTATCTCTAATGCCACCTGTGCCAGGAGAGAGCTTGAACTTTTACCTTTCAAACAACTTTGAACTTTTACCTTTTAAACAACTTTCAGAATGACTTTCATGCATTTGTGAATTAATGTACTGTTTTAATTTATTTTTAATTGCCTTTGTGAATACTTGGAAAGGAGGAAAGGGTAGAAGTACCACAAAGAAAAAAAATGCAACTTTTTGCTGCTAAAGTCAGAAATAACATCTTTATTCAGTTTTGGGAATGCCATGTTGTAAAAGAAAATGTGAGAAAAGTATCTTAAAAAGTGCTTAGTACTTTTGTATGAGGGGAAAAGTGGTTTTGCTGATCAGCTCTGAAGAATTGACTACACCAAACTTGTATCATGTGACAAATCCAGCCTTGTAAATTGCAGATGTTGATGGAATTGTAAATCCAGTTTAGATGGGGGGATGTGATGTGCTATAGAATGCCCTTGGCCTTGCATAGAGAACAAATTGAACCTTGTCATTATTGAGGAATTTATTTCAGTATTCCTGAAGTGTAGAAGAGCACACCTTGGAAAGCTGAGAAACACATATTGAAAAGCTGATCATTTAAAAGGAGGAGAGGAAGGGTTTTCTAGAAATTGAGATTTCTTCAGCTCAAGATAAAATTCCCTCGTTTGAAGGGTGGGTGTGGGTTCATGGTATCAAATTAAAACTCTGTCAAGAGCAGGAGTGGATGTAGGAGCTGAACCTGGATTCACTGCAGTGACTTCAGGGTGCTCAGAGGTGTGAGCTGCTGTCCTGGAGGGCTTGGGGTAAATAACAGACATTAGGAGGCACTGAAAGTGAGAATGGTGTTAATCTCAATGATTGAAACACACATTTATTATCTCTCATGTTTAGCTTGGGTTAAAGTAATTTTTGACTCAGTAACTCCAGCCTTTTTCATGAAATACATTCATAAAGAAGAATTGAGGGTAAGAATTGAGGGTAAGAATTGGATCTGAAGCCTGCAATTTGACCTTTCTGTGCATTGCCACACGAGGCTACACTGTGTTAGTGCAGTTTCTCATGTGGATTTTCTGGCTTAGGACATTTATTTGTTCCTTACAGTTGGTTTATTACAAAACCTGATTTGTGTGTGTGTGGCTTTGTGATCGTGACTGCATTTATAAATATTACTTTAAAGAGGAGATGTGTTTGAGAAGGGGCAAAGTGGAATGGTGGGTTTGTCTGGACTGAGAGTCCAATTGAAGGTGCTGATTTTTGACTCTCAGGGTTGTAAGCAGATTGAACCATTCTGCTGTCAAGGCTGTGGTTTAGTTCTTTTTCTCTCCTCTTTATAAAAGTGTTTCAATCTATTGAGTTCCTTTTGTCCTCAGACATTATTGGATGTGTTTTAGGAGAGCACCATAGATTTAAAGTGTTCTGAGGAGCAGGACATTTGGAACATTGCAGACTGCATCTGCCTTTCCTCTCTCTCCTTTTTTGGGTCTGATTATCTCATCAGAGGATAACTTTAGGATTTAATCTATTGACTTGTTAGGCAGACTGTGATGGATGCTGGAATTACTGTTTTTGTTTTGGTTCAGAACACAATCAAATTCTGTGATCCAGGACAGAGACATAATGATTTGCCTTTGGAAGTGTGCAGAAAGGAGATGATAATTCTTTAGAAGTCAGTTGGTGGTACTGATGCAAGGTGCTGGAGTTACTTCCACAGGAATATTTGCTAAATCAGGGTAAAGGAGCTTGGGTAGAAAGGTGTGGATAAATCAAAAATCGGTTTGGACTTGATTCCAAGAACAAGAACAAGCTGAAGGAAAATGCTCTCCCTAAAACTGATTCATCCTCCTGTTAACCTCTGACTGGTGTCAGCAAACTGTCAGCAAACAATGGCACTGGAGCTTGAGCAGGAATAATTGCAGCAAAGAATTGCCTGAGACAAGGAAAGGCAGCAGAAAGAGACCCCCATGAGTGACCTTGCTTTGCCATTTTTCCTGGAGCTGCACTAGATGGCAGGGGATAAGTGTGTGAAGAGAAAGGCTTTGTGTGCATTATCCTATTATTTTGTCATGATGGAAATTTAATTTAATTCAGCAAATAACTGCCTGTTTTCAACAAGCAGTTTCAACCAAGAGCAACAGTGGCCAGTTGTGTTTACTCCTTGGAAGTTCAATTTTACTGATAAGGAATATTTGTGGAGCATTTCTTGGAAGTTCAATTTTACTGATAAGGAACATTTGTGGAGCATTTCTATCCAAATTTAACTAATCAATTGCCTAATATTACATTTTTTGTACAGTGACTGGAATATTACTTTTGATTGAAATTACAAATACATTAAAATCTCCCAGAATGCAAAGGAAGACATTTGCGATCTATGTTGAATTAGAAGAGATATAAAATTAAGATATTTATATGTTCCTCTTATTTGCTACGCTTTCTCCTCCTGTATGCCAATGGCAGCCACGAAAAATATTTTTATTTCAAGTCTCTGTGATTTAAAGAGTAATAAAATTATTTACTTTATTTTTCCTTTTTTTTTTTTTTTATTAATATTTGCAGTTTTAGTCATTAGTCCAGTCTACAGCAATGAGGAATAAGCCCCAGAAGCTGTGCAAAAACTGAAAATGGAATTAGGCTGGTGCTTCACTGGCTGTCCCTTTCCTGTGGAGCACTCAATGTTCAGACTCATTTGGGATGTGTTATCACTAAAGAGTTGTCTATTTTGTTCCATTAAATTAGGCTGCAGGATCTGCTGCACTGCCACCCATGTAATTTCCCCCTCAGGAACTCACTTAATGTGCTCTGATGTTTAATGCTTTGCATTGTGCCTCTTAAACAGCCCAAGGAGTTGCAGGCACTCTTGTCTACACTAGAAAGGATCTTACCCTTGAAATTCAGAATACAGAACATTTGCTTTTGATGGCTCTGTCGTGTTCTGAACTCTCCTTCTGGCACCTTAAGGTTCCTTTGAAATGGGCACAACTGGTTCAACACTTGTGGTCGCTGCCAGAAAACTTCCAATAGCTTGGTGAGGGAAAATGCAACAGTTAAGTGACTTAACCTGGTGTCTAACATTGACTCTAAGTGCTAGATAATGAAGTAACTCTCAATTAGTTGTGCTGATAGTTAATTAATAAAGCTCCATCTAAGATTCACAAATCAATGAGAAGTGTCTGCAGTCCTTGGTAAGGATACTTCCATCCAGGTCTGAGAAGCAAAACTCGTTTCAAGGGAAGGAGATTTCCTGAGCACAATAATTCTTGCACAGTCTATTCTCCCTTCACCTGCTGTTTTCATCCCTGCATGTTTCCCATACATTGGATGTCAGCCCTTCTGCACAGGGATATGGCTTTAGGATCCCTGGGAAAGGACACAACTCTGGTCCCTCAGTTCATAGAAAGATTTTTCTTTACTGAGCTGGTCCCTGGACACACAAGTGGAAAGGTGGAGGTGTGCTTGTCCAAGGTTTTATAGCAAGGATTGTGCAGGATCATAATGGCCTTCAAGAACTGAGCAAGGACCGCAGAACCACTGGCATGGACTCAGAAGGGTTCTCTGTTATCCCATTAAATCTGTGTTTCCCTTGAGGAGCTGAGCAAGGGCAGCACAGGACCAGCCATTAATGGATGCACTGAAAGGGTTTTCTATTTCCCCAGCTCTTGTAATTATTTGATTATATTGGTTACCCTTAAGTGTAATGAGACGGTGAAAAACTAACAGATTTGCACAAAGTTTCCATTCTTTTTACTGTCTAGGAACAGTTTGGTAAATTCCTTTTTTAGCTGAGTTGCACTGGGCATTCAACATGTATCATCTTCAGGGAATGTTATTTTCCACAAAATGAAGGCTAATCACAAAAATATAAATGGATTTAGGATGTAAAATTATGAAGTCACCACACTGAGACTTAGTTCCTTGAGTTGGGCCACAACTAAATGGAAATGAAGCATTCTTATCAATAATGCACTGGGGAAGTAACATCTGTTCTGAGATGCTGAGAGGTTGTTTTTTCATTCACTAAAATATTTATTTCAACTAAAAAACCTTAATTTTTTCACTGTCTCCAGAGGGCAGAATCATTGACTGTTATGTTTAGAAACTGTCTGTGAATTACAAGAGTCCCTATAAAATGGAAAGAATGCTGATTGAGCAATTAATCACTTTTTACTTAATTTAAAATAAATAATGACATTACAGAAAGCTGTTGCATTAGCTCCAAATAAAAGACTGATTCTTGGAAAACCAGCAGAACAAAACTTCTTTCTCTCACTATATAGGCTGGTTTCCAGCTCTTGCAGGCACAAAAACAATAGTTTTTGTTGATGTGACAATATTTTCTTCTAATTAGCCAGTGTTGTGTTACACATGTTACATAAAGGTTGCTGTTCTTGGCCATTCATCTGGAGATGCTTCTTAGATTTCAAGGCTGGAATTGACTGCTAGAGCCTGGTCTCTGGTAAAAGTTAATTCTATCTCCCTAAATTCTGATTGAGCTTACAACATGGAATTTTTTTTACAAAAAACAGCCACTGTTGATTAAAGGCTTCAGGTCATGGAAAATTCCTCAAGTGTCCAGGTAAATTTCTTGCTGTAGATAACTATTCTTAGAATAAAAATATAAATCCTTGCCTGGAGTTGGAATTTGCCCAACTGCTCGTCCCAGCCTGAGTGGGTTGTTTTGCACCAGATGCTATTGACTCCCATGATGGGAATAAACTCATCTCCTCCTCCTGGATGAGCCAAGCATCTGGATCCCTGTGCTTTGTGTTCCATCCTGCAGGTCTGTGCTCCCCATCTGAAATAATTCATCCATGCCCTCGCTGGCTCTCTGCAAGTTCAACGTTTTTGCAGAAAGCTGATTCTGCTGGATGTCCCCTGTTCATATATCAATGGTTCAGGTACTGCTCTGGCCTGGGCTCCACATTCATTTACCAACAACTGCCAGTGCCACAAAACCTTCTGTGTTTGTCCACGTGGAAATGCATTTTTGCCAGGCAAGCCCAGAATTTATGACTGCAATTTGATTAAAATTGTCTGAAAATTACCAATACCTTGATTTACACATACTCACTTTCCAATTCACTGGGAAAAAAAAACCCACTGAATAATATTCATGGAAGAACAGATCCTTGTGGGACATTAATTGCAGAGGCATCTTAATTGGAATGACTCTGCTCCTGATCCTATTGTTTTTCCCCCTCTATCTGCTCAGTTTTAATTCATTTTAAAGTGTCCTGTGTAGCTGTGCACACAAACCAATCTGGAGCTGTATGTCAGCAATCCTGAGTGGTTCCTCAATTGTGATTTAGAAAAAAAAAATCATTATGTAACTGAGCAAAAAAAAAAAAAAACCAACAAAATTAATACCTCGTTGATCAATGAAATTTGCCCCAGTGATAACTTTCCAAGAGCCTCAATTTTCCCAGTCAGGTCAGTTTGGATAATTGTTCCTCACACCATGTGGTGTCTTGGGACTTGGTGTCCTCCAACCTGGAAGCTGCTGAGGCTGTTCCTTTGGGGGATGGTGTGGATTGTCAGCAGGGAAGCTTTTAAGCAAAGCAAAATGAGGAAAGAAACCCCAGAAAAAGCTCAGCTGTGTGGCTGAAATAAATCTGGGGCCAATCCTTCACTGCAGGAAGAACCCGGGAGAGAGAACTGGGGAGAGGATTTGGGCTTGGGTTTGGATTTTAGGAACACCTTCTGCACAAGCTCAGCAAAGTCAGTGCCTGGTGGTGCTGAGAGGGCAGAGACACATTTTGTGGTTTTTTTTTTCTTGTTTGTTTATTTTCCACTGGGAAAGAAACAATCCCACAGAGGAATATCTTTGCTTAAAATACCATTAAAAATAATAAAAATCAGTAATTCCTGATATTTCTTGCCAATTGCTCAGTTCTCTCATGGCAGTCTTCATTAGAACTCCACATACACAAATGATAGCACCCCATTATCTTTAAAGGCTTACTTTCTTAAACCTTGTTTTTTGTAAAATGAACAATTACTTAAATTGCTAAAGCAGATTTTTTTTTTTTAATTCCAGCTGCATAATTGCTAAGCTTTCTGCTCTTAAATCTGTTTGCTAAAGGAAAGGGGCTCTTTGATGTGCTATGCCTCAGCCCTTCATCTGGAGCTTCTGAGGAAGCTGTTAGAGATTATCAAATCAGTCCTGAGATCTGAGCGCTGCCAGCAGAGAGAGGCTGCAGGACAGAATTGGTCACATATGTTTTATGTGATTGTGCAGATGTGTGCACATCCTTGGTGCTGCTTTAGTCGTGCATCAGTTTTAGTAATTGCCAGGAATGTTTTTCTTCTCCTGAGCTCAAAGTCCAAAATGCCGTCCTTGATTAATGCCTAATTCTGGTGTGCTGACCTAAGGAATTCTGGAAATGAAATGCGCCTATAAACAAAAGCTTTCGACTTTCTCAATCCCTGGCCCCACTCCTAGAGCTGAAGAGCTGTTATCTGAAGAAAATGATGCCTTTCAAGGTGTAAAAGCTGTTCTTTTTCATCTCAAGAGATTGCTAGGACTTTGAAAATTCACGGATCTTTTCTTTCTGCTCCTCTTTAGTTTGAACTTTTAAAATTGATTTCCCTGGGAGCAGGAGGATGGATGGGCACTCTGGGGGTGTGGAGCATGGCTCCAGCTGCCAGAGATCACTGACCCCAGCTCTGGGGCTGTTTATTTACTCAGCAATAGCATCAGGAACAATTTCAAAGAAATGGACATTTGTGTGTCCCTTACTGGCAATGTTAAACCAGGGAGGTGACACCAGCTCTCTCTGCTGTCCCAGTATTGAAATTGGCCCGAGGCAGTATCCAGATCATTCTCCCCACAAAAACAGCACTCAAAACCCACAATCACCCACTTTCCATAGAGTGCCTGGTAGCTAAGTAATTCAAAAGGCATCTGGTGTGAAGTGCTTCAAGTGCCAGAGAAGTGATCAACAGCTTCAAGTATCAAAAGCTTCAAGTCTCATCTGTAAAAAATGATATAAAATCATCTGAACAGCCTTCCTTATGAAGGCAGTTTATTATTTATAGAGACCTTAAAGGGGATTTGGAGGCAGGTTGATGAAATGTCACTGCTTTCACCTCACAAAGTAATTGTATTTTAATGAAGTAAAGCCTCTCAGTAGATGATGTTGGCTGGTGGGGGAATACAGACAAAATGTAAGAGAATCAACTGGGGGAAGAATCTGCTTTTCTCAGAGGTGTCAAGAAGTGAGGGAACTAATTCAAGGAATTGTGAAGCTCCCAAGGTGCTTCAGTGTTCTTGATGCTCCCTTGAAACCAAGGAAATCAGTCACTGAAGTCACAGCAGCAGAGGAGGGGACCTGTGTCTCACTGGATGTCAGGCTTTATTCAGTCAGCTTTGCTTGGTCCTTGCCAATGTTCAGATAATTTGGTCCTGAGGCAGTGTTTACCTGAGATGTTTGCCAGTTGCTGCTCTGCAGATGGATGGCAGAAGCCAGTGCTTCAGTGTGTCCTGTCCCAGGATCCATTCTTCAGGAAAACACCAAGAAGAATGTGTGGACCTGACTCATCTTTTGTTTTCTCCCTTTGCACGGTGATTTTCCTCCTGTATCTTTGACCTGGAAAGAAGTTACAATCTCTTTGCTTTTAGTTGTACTTATATTAGTTCAGTCAAGGATCCCCTGACTCCAAGAGCACTTTCTTAGCACAATTTCCCAAGAATTAGTTGCATCACATAAAGCAAGTAGTTCAAATTCTCACGTTCTAGGATTAGCCATTTTTAAGCAGCAACAATAGAAGTTGAACATAGACATCTCCATTAGGTTCAACTAAAACTGATTTTTACAAGTATCATGGGTTTCTCTGATGAAAGGTTCATGTAAATTTAGGAAATGTGTTTAGTATTGCTGACAATAAAAGCCAAATTTCTTCTGAAGGGCTGATAAGCTACAGCTTTAAGGTGACTTTACATAGTCAATGTAAATTTTTTTTCATTCAGTGCCAGGAAGTCCTGCAAAGGCCAGGCAGACTCCCCCACCTTCAAAATTAATTTTTCAGTGTGACTGCAGCAGAGTTTGATTTGCAAGCACAGCATCTAATTTCCTTTAGTTTTGCTTAAGGGAGCTGGTTGATTCCTATATAACACCTAGTACACAAATTCTGTTTTCACTTAAACCGAGGGGACAAAAACTCTGGAAGTGACAGTGGGATCCTCCCAGATCTCCCAAGACCTGAGCCAGAATCTGATTTTTACATATGCTCAAAACTTTGACCCCCCTGATACTTTCTGCAGAACTGACAGAAACATTTCATTAAACAAATTATGATGTTTGTTTTCTTGTGTTTAATTTTGTTTTCTGTCCTTTATTGTATGGTGCATTTGCATGAAAATGGCTTTTTGAGGAGTGATCTGTTCCTGATGCTAGTCCCTCACCTGGAGGCACAATCTCTGCTTGGATTTGCAATTATTTCCTGTGGAAATGATGCAGAGGCAGAGCTGGTGCTCTGCTCTTGGGTGGAAAGGGACCAGCAGGAGCTGATGAACACTTAAACCACCCAAGTGTTATGCAAAGATCTCTGCGAAATTACACACACCGGGGGAAAGATGAAATTGAGGAGCCACACAGATGAAGTGGAATGGTCTTAAAAATGTTTCCATCCCTGACCTGTCTCTCATCATGCCAGTGTCAAATTGGGAACCACTTGTGCTGCAGAAGGAACAAAGTTTATTGGAGCCTGCAAGGAAATGCCCAGAGGTATTCTCAGACTATTTTAACTTGATTGGGATATCTGTGGTTGGAGCAGGATTTCTGTTTTCTGGGGGAGGAAATCATCACTTCATGGTCTGAATTAGGAATTGCTGAGGTATGAATCAGGATAAGAATGGTGGCTTGAGCCAGGTACCAAACCCACCTCTCAAACAGACCAATACAGAACTGTATTAACATTGTTTAAAATCCTAAAACCATAAACCCATAATTAATTAATAAATAAACCTAAAACCATATTCAGTGAGAAAATAGAGCAGATCTGGATTGAGGCAACTGCATCTTCTGGGAAAGTGATTTTTTTAAGAGCAGGTGTCTGTGCCAGCCCCTCAGTTCCACCTTTGTCCTGGACAGATGCAGCAGATGGCTCTGATAAGTGTGGACTTGAACTCTGTGAGACTGAGAAGGAAGAACTAAACTGCTTTTGCAGTTCCCTGAAGGTTTCCCTCCCTCACCATGACTTGTTTTCTTATCTTGTCCCAGCTGTCAGGTCAGGTATGCTTTTAGTTCTGTGGGTGTTGTAAGGATGTCTTGGGGAACGTCACCAAGGGCAGCCTTGTGTGTTCTATCTGGCACAGGATTTTAGTGTGTGTGGAAAATGGTGTTCAAGACAGAATATCTCACTCAGATAAAAGTGTTTGTTCAACTTTGACCCTTGTTCTCAAATTCATTTTGAGGCAAATGAGTTTGGGGTTTCTTTTGTGGGTTCATTCAGTTTATGGATTAGGAGCAGGGTTGAGGGAGATTCCTTCACAGTGTTCATGGAGATGAAACAACCAACACAAAGCAAAGGCTTTCCTCCTTTCCTCCTTTCCTTTCCTCCTTTCCTCCTTTCCTCCTTTCCTC
>NC_031783.1:3181349-3184440 GCF_001522545.3 Parus major
CCTCCTTTCCTCCTTCCCTCCTTTCCTCCTTTCCTCCTTGCAGCACAAGGTGCCTCGTAGAACGTGGTCAGAAACTCTAGAACACAAGACCTGAAGCAGGATGTGATGAGATGTTTCCAAGCAAACATTTCCCAACGTGCAGCAGGCAGGTGGAACGAAAAAGTTGCTCAAAAAAGGTCCTCAGATGACTGAATTGTTAGTGCTGAGTGAGATGCAGATGTGTGGGTGAGGACTGACATTGCAGGCTGGCAGTGCAAACCAGGCTTAGCATCTGGGGCAGAGAGTAAATCTGTGTCCCAGTACTTTGTAGTTACTAAAGGAACTGAGAGAATTAGAATTGCCTTTTATGATACAGGCACTTTGGGAAGTCTCGCTGGTTTGCTCAGTTTGAATCCTATTGCATGGCACTGGCCTGAGAGGTTGGCAGTAAGACTCAGAGATGTGTGAGAGCTGATAAAAGATGTCTCACTGTGCCTCTGCACAGACAGGTCACATCCCAAAATAACACAGGGGCCTCTGAAACCCAAACACAGCGCTGAGGCTGTTATCACATTGCCTTCAGTGAGGGCACAAATCAATGCTTCATCCTTGCTGTCCTTTCTGAAGTTGCTTTTAGAATCCTGATATTTAGGAATCCCCCATGCCTCATTCTTGTTTCCTGCTTTCCTCCCTCCCTCAGCATCCCCTGTCCTTCTGTGTCCCTCTGTCCCTTTGTGCTCAGGAGCCAGCACAGCTCTCCAGGGCTCTGCCTTTCACCCCACGCTTTGGGAGCTGCAAGGAGAATCTGCTAATTAATGGACTCCCTTTCTACCTCCGTGGCCTGTTCATCTGCAAGATATGAATATTTTAATTTCCTTGGGTGATTAAGGAGCTAAATTTCAAGCCTGCTTTTATTATATCGTGGCAGTCTCAGTTTGCTTTCTTCTGCTTTGCTTTATTATTATAAACACTAAATACCCATTTTACCTTCCCACTGTAAATGCTGGAAGGCTGCAGTGGGAAAAGAAAGCAGACAGCACTACCTGCTTTGAAAAATAAAGGAATTAAATAATCCTGAAGCTGATTCCTATCATGGTCTTTGGGCCACACCTGTTGTGGAGGAAAAAAAATAAATTAGTTTCTGTAAGAATGAGGACAGTTGTATCTGTGGGGACTCAACTGCCAAATGTCACCTTAAGCATTATAAAATTTGCCAAGAGATTAACATTAAAAAATACAAGAAATTGTACAATTAGGATGAGAAGAGAGTGTGTGTGTATATATATGGAAACTTTCTCAATCTTTTAAGAAATATGTAGGATTTATCATAGAGCTACTCTTGGATTACCAACTCCAAGTATTAAATTATAAGTGAACCTATTTTTTTTTTCCTTCACTTCATGAATCTGCCTTCAATCATATTATAAAAGTAGCAATTTTAGATGCAGTTTTCCCGTTAACTTCTACATTTTAAGCTGTTTGGGTGATATTTTAGTGACAGATTTATCTGTAAGACTGCAAACAGGAATGTAAGCCGCTACACAAGAATGTAAATGAAAAACTGAATTTTTAGTAAAGCTGAGTTTCTGAAATAATTCCATCACTTCAGCTGTATAGAATTTCAAGAATAAACCAAAATGTTAATGAGAGACTAGATTCAAAAATTGGAAACTTAGAAGCATTGATACTTGCTTGAAAGAAAACTCTTTTAAATCAAGGGAAGTTTTAAATGGATTACCAGAACAGGCTTTACTGTGAAAAATGGTTTTGTTTATCCTTTTTATCAATCACATTTGAGTTCAGGCAGGTGAGCTCACAGCACTGGTGGCCTCACCTCCTATTTCAGCAAAACCTGGGATGTGCAGCTGCTGGCACTAAATGGGGATCCCTTGTTTTCTTTCAGCAGATTTACAAAATAATTTTAGGAACTTTAAGAACATTTGAAGCAGGATGAATTCGAGCACTTCATAGGGATTTGACTTGATTTCTTTTTTGAGCAGGGTTGGAGGACAAGTGCTAAAAAATTCCTATCACTATTTGGAATGCTGTTTGAAGAGAAGTTTTAATTTTTTACTGAGATTAAGATTGAATGTCCATTTTCCATAAGTTCTTCATTCTCCTCTTCCATTGCTCTTTATAAAAGATTTAGATGGTTTGGGAAGCTCAAGTAAACACTTGGAACTATTACAGCAAGACAATCTTGATATAACTTATTCAACATCAATTACTGGTGTGTGTCTGCTCTTCAGACAGCACTTGACCTGTGTGATGGCATTGATGGGCTCACTGTGCACCGGCCTCATCTTCATAAAAAAGGCTCCATCCATCTGTGGAGTGATGAACCAGATACAATTAGCATTTTTAAAACTAATTCACAGTAACAGCACATTTTTGAGGGAGAGAATCCCCAACCTCTTTACGTTCTCTTTGAGGTTTCTGCTACGTAAGTGCAACACTTCCATTTATCCAAGGAAAAGAACCAATGTGCTACACACAAAACAAAACCCTTTGAAAACTGATTTCTGGGATAAAATGCATGTGGAAGCAATTAATGAAAAAATGGTGATAAATCAGAAAAAACTAAAAAACCCCTTAGTTCCTCAGGTCCTGGTTGTCCATCCCCTTCAGCAGGCTGGTCCCAGAGCTGTGGTGGCAGCTGGGGCTCTCCTCCCCAGGGACAGAAGGGATAATTTGCTGCTCTTGGGCAGTGCCTCATTTACAGAAAGTGTCTGACCTTTATGTGCTCAAAACCCCCTGAGTGTTGCCACAGTTTTTAAACTGATCCAAAGTTCTGTGGTCACTCCTGTACTGCCTAACTTGTGCACTGCCTGCCTCTGTGCCATTTAGAGTGAGAAAAAGGCATTTCTAAGTGGTTTTTTCTTGCTTTTGTTCTTCCACTCGGTTGTACAGCCTGGTTTGGCTCTCCATCACCACCGAGGGCAGGTTTGTGAGGTGACAGAGAGAAGGGAACACAGCTCCTCACACACAGAGGAACACAGCTCCTAACACACACACGGGAACACAGCTCCTCACACACACAGAGGAACACAGCTCCTCACACACACGGGAACACAGCTCCTCACACACACGGGAACACAGCTCCTCACACACA
>NC_031783.1:3185481-3195663 GCF_001522545.3 Parus major
GAACACAGCTCCTCACACACAGAGGAACACAGCTCCTCACACACAGGGGAACACAGCTCCTCACACACAGGCCCTGCTTTGGCCTCAGAAAATGCCCATGGTTTTCAGCACTGTGCAAGCTCCACTTCAATCAGTGGTGCTTAAAAATCACTTTAAAATATGGTGGATGTGAGCTCATCCTCAAAGTCAGGTCCCTTTTTCATTGCTCTGATGAAGAGGAGAATGAATCCTGGGCATATTGCAGCAGAAGCAGTGTTTTCCCTCTGGGTCACGGGCAGGGTGAAGAAAGTATTGTCCCAGTCTGGAACTGTGGCAGGGTGGTTCCACTGAAGTGTATTTTGGATCATACTTGGTGTGTGGGGGACATAATATCAGGAAATTTCTTGGTGGAAAACTTCAGCAGGCTCTGGGTGAGGTGGTTTCCAGGACTCCAGTATTTAAAGATGGATGCAAATGCCCCCTGCACTCAAACCATGGTTCAAACCTGCTCACTGTCTTGTCTAAGAAGCTGCCTTCTGCAGCTTTTGGTCTTCATTTCCAAGCCCCTTTGGGTCTCTGCCTGCTGGGCTGATTTCTTTGCTATATTCAGAGGCAAAATGAACTGTCCCTCCACAGCACTGGAAGCACTGACAAGAAATAGCTGACGTCTGAGAGCACGACTGCTTCAGGTTTAGTGTTCATCTGCCAGCAGGTTAAAATTAATCTCTGGTTCCTCAGTCAATCAGCAGGAGAGCATTTGGTTGTGTTAAAACTCAGCTGAGTAACTGAGATGAATCCTGAGTGCCACGTGCTCCCACAGCCTTGGGCTCACTGGGTGATGTGTTAGAGGATCATAGAAACACCACCTGCTTTCAATATTTGCTGATCTATGAAGCCACTTTATTACTCAGGTGTCTAACAATATGCAAATGTGTGTATTAATGGTTTCTGTGCCATAAAAATGGCAAGTTTATAACTCTGCACTTTATAGAGCCTGTAGAATCTAGTTAGCAAAGTGTGCTGTGTTGGAAAACAAGATTACAAATCAATTACTCCTTGCTTGACACAGCTCAGATCTCTTTCCTGAGATCCTTGTTCAGCTGACACTGGGAAAATGAACATGCCTGGGAGTGTGACCTATTATTCAGAGAGAACTGCAGGCTAATAGCAGTTTTGATCATTGAGAAATCTATTATTTTTTGACCTGCAAGACAGCTTAAATGGCCCACTTTTATAAAGGAAATTTATAGTTTGATGAGATCTAACATTCAAGCCCCTTTTAGCTGGGAAGTGGAGGCCAATCCTAGATGCAGAAACACAGGAATTTTCATCGAACCCCTCTCCTTTGCTGCAGTTTATTCCCTAGGGGGCAAAAATGCAGAAGAGCTGACTTCAGGAAAGAAACTGCACCCTTCCTAGCAGAAGTAATTTATCAAAATCCTGCTTTGAAGAATGGCAAGGATTCAGTGGTACTGAACCCTCCTTGTAGTGTAGAAAACAGAGATCAAATCTGATTTGGCTGGTGAGGTTCAAAGATTGTCAGAGCAGACTTCAGGCTCTCAGGTTTTCTGTCTTCCTTGAATATTGAGCTCTAAGAGGGGAGGCTGGCCACACAATTAGGCTGTGGCTACCACTGGAGTCGCCATATGGTGAGTGAGCTTTGCTCTTAGAACTTTTGTTTTTCAGTGTGTGTACTTTTCTTGCAGAGTAATAACGCTTGGGGATTTACAGTTTGTTTTTACTCCTCAGGTTTAATATTGCAGCAGAAATCTATAGCTGACATTCACCATGTTATTAAGCAAACGTTTCATATGAGCCGTGCTTTATTTTTTTTCTTTGAGTGACATGACCATACTTTCTTTTAAAACTCAGTGCAAATAAAATCTCTGGATTTAATATTCTTTTTTTCATTTTTTCTCCCTCTTTTAATTTTTTTTCATTTCTATGCTGTTGAATAGGGAAGTCACTTCAGGTCCTTGCTATTTAGTATTCATTTGGGGGTGGTGTCTGCAAAATCCTCTTTTTAGAAATTAAATATGGCTCTCATATTGTAACAGGAACTTTGATTCTAATACAAAATCAAAAGAAATAATTTATGAGATTCTTGTTGCATTTATACACCCATTGTTGCTTGTTTGTGTAAAATTTAAAGCAGACTTTTTTACTTCTCAGTGTTGGGCTTTGCATTTGACAATTCAAGCTTTTTTTTTTTGTGTTGCTATTTCTTTGCAGTGATGTGAGGACTCGTATGAACACATCTTCTGTTCAAGAATTCTTGTCTTGCATAAAACTGTGAGCATCTGACCATTTAATGTTAGTTTCTGAATATCAAAGGGCCCCAGCTTGAAGCAAAGGTATTTTTAGGTCATGGGACTACAGATATCTGAACAGAAATAAGTGTAGATATTCCACTAAGTTTAGATATTTCACTAAGTGCTGCAAAAGCCTGTATCCTACATCTCTGGTATAACAGAGGTGGAAAATGTTAAAGTACATATGGAAATATATTTTCATCATAATAAATCTTGCTTTGACTCATCGGTATGCAACCACCACCTAATTAAATGTAATTGAAGTACTGTGCCAGAGGAGGTGTGATCCAAAAGTAATTGCTCCTCATGTTCTGCTCTGCAGTGTGGTCTAGGAGCTGAACTGAATTGTCTGTTTGACCTGCAGAGAATGAACAGCAGCTGCCATTATATCACACTACACCTGCATTTCAAATGCTGCTAATTAGTCAATATTAACCTAATAACGAGGCAGTAATAGACACTGCTGAATATGTGCAAGGGGGTGTTGGATTGTGGGGAGCGTGCAGCACACACACACCACACAGGCAAACATTTCTACCCTGCTTTGTAACTAAGAGCATTCAAGGATTCCTTGCGTTCTTTCAGTGATGTGAAACCTCTCTGAATTTATTGTGCCTGTGGAACTACTTCTGGGCCTGACCAAATAATCTTCTGTAACTAGTGAGGTGCTCTATCTATACCCTCTGTGTAGCTCTTGCAGTCTGTGTTTGTTAAGATGTCTTAGACCAAGTTTGTTAATTCATTAAATTGGACATTCTTGTGCTACCTTTGAGCTGATATAAATAGGAAACTCCTGCTCTGCAGCACGGAGTCCTAGACTGGACAACATTAGTCATGTATTTAAAATGTAGCATTTTTTTTTTCAGTTTTGGGTTGCTACAAGCTATGACCATCACTGAATTTGTTGGAGACTGAATTAAGGGTATTTTTATGTAGTGGGACTACAGATATTTAAACAGAAATGACAGTACATCTATCTCTATCGATCTAGGAATAGAGAAAACTCCCTCTATGGCTATGTTTTCACTGGCAAATAGCAAGGCCCAGATAGTGGTTCATTAGAGCAAAGCTAATTATTGCTAATGACCCACTGACACCACTGACTTGCTTCAGAAACACCGAAGCACTTGTTGATTCAGCTCACATCAGTCAGCGTTTCATTGGGATAAAAACAACCTTTCATTCCACAGGTAATGTGCTTTGGAGGGGACTCCCTGCAAATTGATGTAGAAGGAATCCAAAGCTAGGCTGGTTTGAGAGGGATTTAATTACCAGGAGTCACAAATGGTTCGTTGCCTGATGGAAATGAGCGGTGTAATTGCAAATCTAATCTGTTCATGCCTGGAACTTCAGCAGCCCTAATGTCTGTGATGGAAATTGCATCAAGTTCCTTTCCAAGGTAGGCAGTGGTATCAATTTGCTTGATTGATATCTTCCTCCTGGCCACATATCTGTCACTGAGCAAATACTTATGACACTGTTGAATTAGTTGAAATAATGATGGCTATGTTGTGTTGCTCTGGGAAGTCAGGTGATTCTAGTGATGACTCTGAAATATTTGGAAAGGAAAAAAATTCCAGTGCTGCCCTCAGAGCTTTTTCCTAGCCTATAAATACTGGAACTTTAGGCTGTGTTGTAGCTGTAATGCAAATAACTCCAGAATTAATATATCCACAAGAATTAACATTTGTAGTGAAAAATGCATATGACACAGAGGCTTTTGGGTACAGTGTGCTAAAAAGGGTGTCAATTTTACTTGGCTCTATCATAATGGAAAAACTGCCTTTTAAAGAAAACTACTATTTCTTGTCTCTGAAAAATGTGCTTTAAAGTTTATTTTGCTATTGAAAGCATTTTTTTCCTGTACTGTCACCTTTTTCTGCTGTGGTTTAACTGGATTTTGCTGCTTCTCATTCTTAAAATATATGGGCAGTATGTGGAAAAGATCTGTCAGTCTTGAGAACTTAAAACAATTTTGGAGTGGTGATCAAAAGAGGCAGCGTATGCTTCCAGGTCACTTTGGATTACATGTGCTGATTTCTGATTTGGCACTAAAGTTAGCTGGAAAATGAGCTATTCTTGGGGAAAAAATTAAAAATTTCCCTGAAATCGTTTTGACTTTAAACTGAGGTGGTGTCAGTTGTGCAGCCATGAAGCTGCTGAGTGATGTAGCTTGTATCTTTCCCTTACTCACAACTCCCTGAAGAATCCTTTACTATTCCAATGAAAAACTCCAGCAGGTGAAAGCAGTGTTTGCCTCCATCCCAGTTTCCCCAAGCCCTATGACTTAAGGCTGTTGAGTTCTTAGAGATTTACCCTGCCTAGAATATGGCCATTAACAAATGGTAAATTTCCAGATTTGTTTTTGAAATGTAGTGAAGTCTTACTCCACTATTCATCCTAAATTAAAGCCAGGCAGAGATAGGTGAGCTTCAGAGTAATCAGTGAATGGCATCTGAAGAGCAGGAATTCCAGGTTTGGGCTGTGTTTATTTAATTCCTGTCAGGTTTATATCCCCTCCAGCATACCTGTGTACCAAGCAATGCCACCCATCAGCTCTTGCTGAGGTTCCTTTGTGCAGGAAATGTCACACATTGTATAAATAACTAAACGTGGCTAAGGCTGGAAAAATGTCAGAATCTGTCTCTCTTGTCCCTGTCGTGGACAAGAAAGAGGCTCTGGAGTCACCTGGTTGTTCCTGAGGTTCAGATTTCAGCCCAAGCCATTTCTCTTAAGCAGGATTTCTTTGAGCAGTGTGATTAGCAGGAGCTGGACCGTTGTGATAATAGCTTGAGTTTATCACTGCCCAATTATCTCTGTGAAGAGAGAGGCAGTGTTTCCTCTGGCATTCCTGTTTTATCACGCAGCATTCTGTGCTCACTGAAGGCTCAGGGAGCAGCACACCTACCTGCACACACTCCCACAAGTCCAAACTCTGCCTTAAGACTGGGCTTGCTAAGATGGGAGATAATGTTCTTTTCCATTTTCCTAACCTGCCATGCTGCTTCTCACTATTCCCTGCTGCTCGTGGCATCTGGAATTGGATTTTGTCTGCATAGCACTGGAACAGATGAAGAATGGGATGAAGAATGGGATGAATGGGATGAAGAATGGGATGAATGGGATGAAGAATGGGATGAATGGGATGAATGGGATAAAGGGGCAGGTGTGGAGCACCAGCCCTGTGCTGTGATTTACCTCGTCACAGCCTGTGCTGTCCTCGCTGGATCCTTTCTCTGAAAAAGCCAAAGAACCTCATGGCTCAGGAAAAAAGGGGAGACTAAAAGCAGAACGAAATAGTGACTGAATGTCGTGGGTGAGCACTACAGAGTTCAGGCTGTGCCCTTTCACTGAAGGCTCAGGACTGTGAGTGCAGGAGGTGCCTGTTGGGAGAGCCCAGGCAGCCCCTGCTGGGTGTGGGATCCATGGGAATGCATCCATGGGAATGCTGTGTCCAGAAACTGCCCACTGCACAGCTGGAGGGCAGAGGGTGGAGCAGTGCTCTGCACATCCTGCTCAGACCTGAAGCCTTGTATTTCTGCTTTTAGTCCAGCTGTGGGGAGGCTGCAGCTGCTCCTCAGCTCCACTGTGCTTCCACAGAGCAGCATGGATTTGATTTCATTTCTTGCTGTAGACCTGCACTTGCTGTGCCCATAACGCTCACTGACCCTTGCTGTCTTCTGAGGGGAGCCCTCCTGCTTTCCACAGACACCTCTTCACATGGTTGCCATGCTGAAGAAGTTTTTTATTAAAGAAAGGACATTAAAGTACCTTATTCCCAAATCTGGAGCTGGCAATGCACGTGGAAAGATTCTGAGCATTAGGGGGTCACTCCTTGGCCTCTTTGCTTTTATTCCATAACCTGGGGCTTTGGTTGTTGCACATTTTGGAAGGAAAAGCAATTTGAGGTCAGCATAGAGTTTGGATATTATGGACAATCCCTGTGAAATCCTTTAGTGCAGAGACACTGCAGGGAGATGAACCAAAACTGAGTACAAAGGGCAGGTGCAGAAGGTTTTTGTAGCCACCAGAGCCCAGGTCCCAGCTCCTGGCCAGGGACAGTGCAGGAGAGCAGGGATGGTGGTATGAGCTGTGCCTTCCCCTAGTGAGGGGCTGTTTTCCCCGAGATGAACTTCTCTAAATTCAGTAACAACGCCGTGGAGACTCTTTGATGCTGTTCTGTGCTTCCCATGCTGTGGTGTCACAGTGGAGGATTTTCACTGGGGACTGCTCAAAAAGCTGTCAATAGCTTTTTTTTCCCCTTTCATTTTAGAACATGTTGATGCTGATAAAATAGGCTGGGCTACTTCTGCCTTTTGATAAATTCCTACCACCACCTATTTTTTGGTGCTGATTGCTATTCAAAGCAGTAAAATCAACCATCTTCTTAGGGGAGGACTCATTACTATAAAACTTGATTACATAGTGTTTGTAGCAGAAGTATTTTATGGGTCAGCAGGAAAAATAACCAATTATTGCAGACTCCTTGCCACAGAGCATGGCTGAGTTGCTGTGTTTCATCAGGTACAGTGTGATCCAAGCTGCTGTGAGCCATTCAATCATCTCCATAAATTAGACCCTCTGCAAAAAGGCATTTTCAAGCCCAGCATGTAGATTTCGTATTTAGTTAGAGGAGATAAAATAGTTGGGTTTTAAGCCAACACTTAATAATAATATGCTTTATGTTTCACTTATAAATACATAAAATCTAAATTATTAAGAAACCTAAGCTGCATTTTCAAAAGTGATCTGGATATGTGAGGTTTAAAACCTCAGTGGAAAGGAGGTGATTTTGTATTTCTGAGTCAATTTGCTCCAGATCTTCAGATGTATTTGGAAGCCTTATTGCTGTTGACAGTAAGACAAGGTTTTAATACCTAATTAGGTAACAATCTTTGTATGAAGTTCTTACCTTCAGAAAAGGTAAATTAAAATCTAGATTAAAAGGAAAAAAAACTGGTAACCCATATGGTGTAAAAACTGACTTCCTACTCATACATAAGTTATGACTCAAGGCAGTGTCAGAGCCTTTGCAGTGTTTTATGGGATTCCAGAGCTCAATAAAAATTGCTTTTTTTCCTACAGCTCTGGTGGAAGGGAGTTTAAACACCGAGGTTTCAATAGATGTTACATAATTTTGTCCCTTTTTAGACTTCCTCAGCACTGCATCAGGATGGTGGACTGGAGAGAAAGGGGGTAGGGATTCCCTTTTCTGCAGGTGCCTTAGAAAAGGGTGAGAATTCACTTCCCCCACTGGAAAGAAAGCCATTCCAATATTAACAAATGACCTGATGTTAAAAAATTGCTTCAATTCTGGTAGTGTAGGTTTTTTTTTTTGTTTTTTTTTTTCTTTTTTAGAAATAATTCTATGGAAAGACTAAATAATTCACCTGGATCTGGATATAACAAAACAGGAAATCTGAAGGCTATCAACCCTTGGGACAATGTTTTTCCAAAAAAGTCTTTCCTAGGACTCGTATTTAGGGACACATTAAGCTCACTCTAAAATTCAAAGTGTGATTTAAGATCTGGAAGCTTCAAACAGACCTGAGTCCCTGGGTGAGGGATGCTTTGTTAAATCCAAAAGCCAATCCTCCAGATGCTCCCTCCCAGAATGTATTGATTTTCCTTTAAGGAGCTGGCATGCATCCCTGGGAAGAGGTCTTTGCTCATAAACCTTGATCAAAGGCATTCTTTGTGGTACCTGCAGGTAAAAATTCTACAGAGGCTTTTCTGTCTAAATCTCCAGACTGATTTATAATTTGTCTACACACTGATTAACAAAAAAAAAAAAAAAAAAAAAAAAAAAAAAAAAAAAAAGTAGTAAATAGGTTTTTTTCCCTCTCTTTTAGTGAATGGGATTTGCACAAGAAAATCAAATAAAGCAGAGGAAACATGCAGCTGATGGCTGAGTTATGCACTGCAAACCCTCTAAATTGAATTCAGGCTAAATACTTACATAAGACAAATATAAAAGCTTTGTCATTATCAGCAGGCCACAGCATTAAATGAAAACTTTGTTTCTGATCCTCTGGAGCAACAATGAGGTTGCACTTCCACAGTTCAGCCACTTCTGAGAGCATTCTTTGTAAGGTTTCCCATATCCCTGTATGGACCCTCAGCTGTAGGAGAGCACTTATTCCTACTTAGACAGGAAGGTTTGTACACCTTTAGCATCCCTAAATCTCTGTTGCTTATTCCTCCTCTTGCAGAGATAAGGGCTAATACTCCTTGTAGAAGTTGAAGGGGAAGAAAAAAATATTTGTTTTTCTTCTGTGTGCTACATCACTTATTTTGATCAAACAGCAAAACATTTCCAGAGAATCATTTGCAGTTTCTTTCAGGACACAGATCTTCAGCTCCTTTTTATACATCCCAATCTTCTTTATCAAGTATATAACGTTGCATTTATTTCTCAGGTTTGAGTGGAAGTTCCCTTTCTGCAAACTGTGGAAAGACAGAGTAGAATATAATTTTAGAGATTCCGAAAAGGAAATGCTGAATGTTTTGCCCAGTGCCACACGGATCCAGCACAGCTCTGAAAGAAACACAGCTATGAGAAGTTCTTGCACTTAAGACTGGTGAAGATGAGCACTGAGTAAAGGAAAAGGGAAACCCCACCTGCATTAACAAGGTCTGTGAGTAAAACAAACCTGCTGGAAAATGAGAAGTCAATCAACCTATTTGTGATAATCATCGATTGATGTGAGTGGTGTTTTACGGGAGGTGGTGCCTTGGAGTGGGAAGCTGTCTAAAGGATTTCTGTCAGAGCTGCTTGCAGGTTTTGTCTCTCATGATTTTTAAAGCTGAGTCTTCTTAGCCACTTAATTTTTGGGAAAATGCTAACATAGGAAAATGTCTGAAAAAAAAATTATTTGAATCACAGGCTGGATGTTTGTGATTTGTTAGATGTTGAAGTTACAAGAATATATAAAACTAAGGAAAAAAACCAAAACATTTTAGTTTCCTGACCCTGCAGGTTAGGGAAGTCAAAGCTATTCTTCTTATTTCTTCTGAATCTGTAAGACACAGCATTGCAGACAGATGCAGCAGATCATCTTTGATGTGCATCCAGGGTATTTTTAATCTAGATACCACTAGTATGCCCCTTTTGTTTTTCAGCATAAAAAAAAAGCTAAGCCCTGATAAATGCTGCCCTAGCAATACCTGGTTACTGAGGAGACAACAGAAAACTCCTGAAGGATAATTGTGCTATATGAGAGGGCAGGAGAAAGCTCAGCCTGTCACAGCTGATGGGGAAGTTTTATTTTTATTCTGCCCATCAGCATTTGTGTTTTTGTATTGAGGATTTTGTCTCTCTTACCTCTTAGGCTGCAATCTCTGTTTTTGCAGCCTTGAAGAAGAACATAAAACATGCTGCCTTTATGGTTGGCCAAAATTGCAGCATTAACAAGGAAGTGTGAGTGAAAATGCTGGTACCAATGACATGTATTGCTGTCATTTATGTTCTGAAGTTGTTACACTCCTGAACAAGGAGTTACAGATGCTCCAGTTACCTTGAAGTGTCTTTTTCTAAGCCCCAGTTAAATCTGGCATCATCTGTTTCCCAGCCCTACAGTCTTAATTTGATACCAGGCACATTTTTATCTCATCTGAGTGAATGTGAAAATATGAAAAGAGTGCCTTAGGGGAGATTTTCTATTTCTGGAAGTAATCTCCATCGATACATTGTGTGAGCCTTCAGAATAAAGACAATTGAAGATGGGGAGTGGGTGATTTTTTGTTTCCCCCTACTTTCCTATTTATTTTTTTTTTTTTTACAATAAATGAGCAACCTATAGAGAGATCCTGTCTTGAAGAAGTGCTTTTATAGAGGGTTTCACTCAAAAGTGTTCAGACTGAATATTTTTTTTCCTTTTTTTTTTTTTTT
>NC_031783.1:3195698-3204221 GCF_001522545.3 Parus major
CTGGTTTTATCTGGTGTTTCTCCATCTACAGCCAACGTGGCTCTTGAGCTGATTTTGTCATGAGACTCTAGGGAAGTTAAAATTGAAGTGCAGTGAAGCTGCAGGGTACAGCTGCTTGAGTTTGTGGCTGTCCTGAGGAGCATCTGATGTTGCAGTGAGAACTCTCCAGTAAAACTCTTGGTCTCTACACTTTCAGACCATTGCTCCATTCATCTGGAGGCAGCAAGAAATGCAGGAATTCAGGTCTGTGGGTTGGTGTCCCTTTGGGTTGTTGGTATCCCTCTAGCATTTTATTAGTGACAGAAATAGTCATCAGTAGAGTGGTGACCTGCAAGAGCCAGAAACACAGAAACCAGACAGACATGATAATGGATTTAAGGGAACTTTCCTTACAATCTTGGCCACACAATGTTGTAAGCAAATAAAAGGTATAGTTTAGTTGTATCGTAAAAAGTGATACATTTTTCATGACAGAACTCCTGAATTCTCTGGAATGTAACTTTGAGAGGCTGATGTCTAATATTTCAGGATTAAGGTCTTGCCTTTAAAGCTGCCTCACAAGGTGCTGACTTTCCACTAAAGACACAGAGTTGAATTTTTGTCGGAGTTTAAAAGATAATCTCTGTGGTTTGCAGATGCAAACCTTGTGTATGAAGACAAGCTGGCTGTGTGAAAGACACCCTCTCGGAGGAACAGACTATTTTCATAACTTAGGACTTTTATTTATCTAAGGGAAGTGAATGTATCTATTTAGTTGGAAAAATAACTTTAATCTCACCTCAATCACTTTAACCCATAATATTTTCCCAAGGCTGTTGCATTCTGTGCACCGTAGAAAGCTGAAAAAAATAAAATCATATTTCAGTCTGTAGCTGCTACCAGTCTCTGTAAATGTGGATTCAAATTGCTATTTGCCCTCCTGTAAAGCACCCTGAGGAGTGTTAGGTAAAACAGGGTTGTGTTTGCAGCCTACTGGGGGCTCTCTAATTCCACTGTTCAATGATCAGGCCAACAACATCCAGGAATTTGCTACAGCTATAATCTGAGTATTGTTTCCATTGATTAGTGCAGGTTGGACAGAGAGCACAGTGATGCAGATATTAAAGCTGGAAAAGGAGGTTTGAGCCCTGCAGGTGGGTTGTGCTCCTGTGGCATGGGGATGCCATTGGATCATAATGATACAGCCATTGATCACTGGAATTGGGCTTTTCCAGAGAAAAATGTAGCAAGCTGGACAAGCAGGCTGAGATTTACTGCCTGAGAACATCCTAATTTTGAAAGTTCTCATTTGGAGATTATTGAGGATCCATCATGAAGCTGGAAAGACAGAAATCAGTGGATGCAGGTCGCTGGGGTGGGAGCAGTGTCCCCTCCAGAGCAGGTTCAGTCATGACCCAGACGCAGCTCATGGACCACATTGTTTGCAGAAGGAAATAGCTCACCAGAGCTGACATCTGCCTGGAATGCTCTAAAGACCATGGCATTAACAGTTGTCCATGTTGCCTTTTGTTGTTTAAAAACAAAATCCTAATCCCAACACAGGTGTCCTCCTTGTGCTCAAATATCTCAACCTGAAAGAATACACAGAGCACCTATATTATTAAAAGTATTCAAACTTTTCTAACTGCTGCCTTGAGCTATTTTGAAAACATGCTTAGATGCTGCTGTTGTCAAAGTGCTGTTGTGTTTTCTAAATAAGGATTCCTGAAAATGGGAACAAAGTAAAGAAATGCACTCTAACACAGTAAGGAGGATGCTGGTGATTATGGGGCCAGCCTGAGCTCAGTACCTGATAAGACAATGGAGCAGTTTATCCTGAGTGCCATCACACAGCACGTACAGGATGGCCAGGGCATCAGACCCAGCCAGCGTGGGTTCAGGAGGGGCAGGTCATGTTTGACCAACCTGATCTCCTTTTATGAGCAGGTGACCACCTGGTGTGTGCAGGAAAGGCTGTGGGTGTTGTGTATCTGGACTTCAGCAAAGCCTTTGGCTCTGTCTCCCACAGCATTCCCTGGAAAAGCTGCAGCCCAGGCTTGGACAGGAGCACTCTGTGCTGGGTTCAGAACTGGCTGAATGGCTGGGCCCAGAGAGTGGTGGGGATGGTGCTGCTTCCAGCTGGGAGCCAGTGGTGTCCCTCAGGGGGCTGTGCTGGGGACAGTCCTGTTCAGTATTTTATTGATGACATGGATGAGGGAATTGAGTCTTTCATCAGTAAATCTGCAGGTGACACTAAGCTGGGAGTGTGTGTGTGTCCATCTGTTGGAAGGGAGGAGGGCTCTGCAGAGAGATCTAGAACAGTTGGATGGGTGGGAAGAGTCCAATAAGATGACATTTAACAAGTCCAGGTGCTGAGTCCTGCACTTTGGCCACAATAACCCCCTGCAACACCACAGGCTGGGGATGGTGTGGCTGGACAGTGCCCAGGCAGAAGGGGACCTGGGGGTGCTGGTGACAGCAGCTGAACACGAGCCAGCAGAGCCCTGGTGGCCAAGAAGACCAGCAGCCCCTGGCCTGGATCAGGAATGGTGTGGCCAGCAGGAGCAGGGAGCTCATTCTTCCCCTGTGCTCAGCACTGCTGAGGCCACACCTCGAGTGCTGTGTCCAGTTCTGGCCCCTCAGTTTAGGAAGGACATTGAGACACTTCAGCATGTCCAGAGGGGGCAACGAGGCTGGTGAGGGGCTGGGAACACAAACCCTGTGAGGAACAGCTGAGGGAGCTGGGGTTGTTTATCCCAGAGAAAAGGAGACTCAGAAGTGTTCTTATCACTCCCTGAAAGGTGGCTGTGGGCAGGTGGGGTTGGTCTCTTTCTCCAGGCAGCACTGACACAATGAGAGGACACAGTCTAAGCTGCACTAAGGGAAATATAGGTTGGATATTAGGAAAACATTTTTTATGGAAAGAGCAATAATGGTGTCACCATCCCTGGATGTGTTTAAGGAAAGCCTGGATGTGGCACTCGGTTTAGTTGAGGTGTTAGGGCTGGGTGGGACTCGGTCCTGGAGATCTCTCCCAGCCTGGTGATTCTGTGATTCTGTGATCTGACTGTGCTGGCCCATGTGTTGGAGCATTTGGAGCACCATCTCTGGTGATTCAGCTAGGTGACACAGAGCTGCTGATCTTTTTGTCTCCAGAGGTCACAGCCTCAGCCTCAGAACACATCAAAGGCTCTGGGGTTCACAGGAATGTGCACCATGGTACAACTGCTAATTTCCCATTAGTGAGGTGTCCCTCAGTAACTGGTGCTCATTAAGAACCTGGGTTCATACATTCAAAACCTTGTGCTGCAAAAGCATCTTTGAATTTTTTTTCTTCTCATGTTTTCTTTTTCTCCTAATTAAATTATTTAGTTGCTTTAAATTCATGTAACTACTGTCTTTTATATTTTTCCAGCATCTGCAATTCTAATTAAACAAATCTTAGCAAATTTCGTCCATGTACCTGCTGCAATGCTTTCTTTTGTACATTTGGAGTGCAAAGCTTAAATTTTTACCTTGGACTTCTGGGTCCAAATTATCAGCCAGAAGTTCCTGTGGCTGCCCCTGTCTTGTCCTAGTTCTACTCTTCCATAAAGCAGGGTCACAATCCTAAGGCAATTTTCCCAACAGAATTGGATGCTTTCAGACAGTAATTGCATCATGTAGGCGACAGGATAACATTAGACAAAGGGGAAGTCCTGGGTTGTCCTGGTACTGTTTGGGTTAGCCCAGTTTGCAGCCTCACCTGAGGTGTCTGAATCAGAGGCTGTGAAGTGAAAATCTAAAAAATGTCCTTGTGTCTTGAATTGTGGTGCTCCTTTCTCCTGAGTCAGTTGGGAGAAAAACACAGAGAAAAAAAATCTTTTTTCTGCCTCCTGATTCTGGCTCCTCTGGAATCAGTAAATGCAGAGACTCTTGAAAATGAAAAATAAGGAAAGGAAAGTTTGCCCCATTTTTGTTTATCTAAATCAAATTAGGATTATATTGCTTCTGGGAGTGTAGAGGAGACCACAGAGGATCTGGGGTCTCTGTGATGGTTTCCTGGGTAATTCAGTAGCTCCAGCTGTTCCTGTGCAAGGCTCATGTTGTGAATACTGTGGGCTCAAAGAGGCAAAAGCAAAATTCCTCAAATACCTTGTGCTGCTATCGAGTGGCAAGGGTTTACAGGGAAATTTACACTAAATTTTAACAAGTCAGTTTGTCTTCCAGCTGCTTTCCCTTGTGGGTCTGGTACTGCTGCAGCTTGGTAAGATCCAGAGATCTGTGCTACATCTGTGTTCCTGTTGAGACCATTGTTTCTTCACATTGTATATGTGTATATCTTCTGATCCTTTAAAAATAATTTCCCTGTTGCATTTCCAGAATTATCTGGACTCCTAATGCTTTTCCTGTTACATTCATCTTAAATTTCCACTGAGCCTGCAGCATTTAATGTAATAGTTTGTGCAGTTAACATCTGAACCCGAGTCCTAAAGCATCTGAGTTCACTATATTTAGGATAGGAATGCCTGCAATTTATTTGAAACTTACATCCCAATTATCAAATCCAGTTTATTTTCTATTTCCCAGTAGTTTTTCGTCTGTGCTTGTGTGGCAAACCTTAGAGAAAAAATAGAAGATTAATTTTTGAAACATATTCTTCATGTTCTTTGTCTTTGAAAGTCAGAAATCTCCACGGATTCTCTCACTCATTTTACTTATGTCTTTATTTATACTTTAAAAATATCTTTCCATCTTTTAGCTGTAGTGACAACTTCTGGACTGTTATTCTCAACTGCCCTGATATTTGAAACAGTTTCCAATAGCTCTGGTTTGTTTACAATCTTTAATTTCAACCAAAACCCTCAGCTAGTACAACCCAAATATTTGTATAGGAAGAAACGTTGGCACACTCAAGATAGATTTTTTTGCTTTGTTTTTCCAAAGCAATAATGCAAAATTGTGTGTTGGCCAGCAGCAAGGGAGGAGAAGCAAAGTCTTTTCCTGACTTTTCTGAGTGCTGCTCGTGTCTGGCAGCCTGGATGGGCTCCTGCTGGTGGGGAAATAAGTGAGAGGTGCTGGAAAACTCTGTCTTGGCTGGATAAATGACAGAGGGCAGACACAGCTGCTGTGCTCCATGCAGGGGAAGAGCAGCTGAGGTGTGAGGAGTGTTTTGTGCTCTGGGAGCACGCAGAGAGGGATGGATTTCTTCTGGAGCCTCAGAGAGTGCCCCAAAGCCTCTGGGACGGATTCACAAGCCGGCCCTGCAGCTCCAGGGAAATGTTTGGAGGCAGCTGGAGGAGATGGCTTGGCCTTGCAGGTTCCCCTCCCTCCACTCTTGTGCCAGGGGGCATCAGGGTCTGGGTTTCACATTTCCTGCAGGAGCTGTGCTGCTCCTGTGCTTCCACCACATCTGCACCTGCCCTGGCACCATCCCTCCCTCCAAGCACATCCATCCATCTGGCTGGAGCTGAGCTCAGCATGGAGGAGTTGCTTGGGTTTCCTCAGCTGAAGGCAGGCTGTGGCTCCAGTGAGAGATGTAGGGATTTAAGCCCTTCATGGACAATGAAGACCTATTGGATTAATCAATTTGTATTCTCAGTTATACAGAGAAAAAACACTGAGTTTTATCTTAAATATGTACATTCCAATGTAGGTCTGCTATAACACTCATTTTGTTATTGGCAAATTAATCAGTCTTGGAAAATGGCATCAACCCGGGTCAGTAATACCAGTTCCTTCCAAATTTTGTTTTTACAATGAAATATCCTGTCTCTTGCCAAAGAAACTTCAGTGGAAATTGAACCTTCTCACCTTTAGGAGAAAACAAATTAGTGATAAGTAGTTGTTCAAAGCAATCATACAAAATACTCCTTTAGAAACAGCTGCTTCCAGGCCAGAAGTGAAACCATCTCCTTCCACTATATGAAATTATCCACAAGAAACTCCCCAAACTACAAGCTAATCCATCTGTCTGTGTCGGAGCTAAAAGCAGGGAATAAGTGCTCTTGGAGGTTAAAAAGTGCAAAGCAAATGTATGCTACAAATTAGCTTGACTCAATGTACTTCACAAAATTTTGCCTCGTTATCAATATGGTTTATTAGATATGGAGAGCCACTGATTGTTTTTTGATACATGGAAATGCTAAACATCATTGAAACATCTTGGTTTAGAGAATAAGACAACTTTTCACTGTCAGTCTCTTCAGATGCTTTTTGTTTCAGCACTTAGATTTATAAATAATTACATTCTTTATAAAGTGTATTCTCTAAGGGTGTTTGTAAATTTGTGTAACTTTTAACACGACTAAGAATGGTTCACACATATTTAACTCAGCAAAACTTCTCAGTGTATAAAACATCTAAATGTGTCTTGTTCAAAATCACATTCCTAACATGGCTCTTGAGAGAAATATTTTAAACAAATTTGCAGAATAAGTGAGTGGTTATCAAGGGAATTTCCTCTAGGAAGGAATTTCACAGGGCAAAACTGAAACTGGCCCAAATTCCTGTGAGGGTTTCTGGCAGACCAAAGCCATGGCAAGGTTTAATTCAGTAAATTCATACTCAAGTGCTCCATTGCAGCAGCAGAGTCACATTGTGCAGGCAGGCTGGACAGGCACTGCCTTTTGGGCTCAGCTTTGTCCTGTCTCCTGTTTGCTAACTGTTCTGAGCAAATTGGCTCTAATTACTCCAGGTAATTTGAGTTAATATGTCACCTCCAGGCTGCTAATCAGTCAGCTCTGCATGTGCCCCTCAATGATTACAAGTGTAAGGAAGAGCCTGGGTTTGTTGCTCATCAAAATCCCTTATTTTCTGTGCATTGTTTTGCTGTGGAGTCGAGGCTTCTGTCTCTGGGACTTCATTTATGGTAGCTCTTGAAGGATTTGTATGTCAGGGCATTGATTCAGCAAAAGTGCTGCCTTATTTAGGTAATCTGATTCCATTTTAGGACAGGTATTTTTATTCTGAATAATAGCATTTGATGGAAAATGTCAGCTGTAGTTATTCCTACTTAACATAAGTCTGGTTTCTATTTCCTGTTTGACAAGTTCTCTGTAATCTCTCTGGCAGAGATATAGGTAGTGTGAGATGACTACTTGCAGAGTTTTGGGGAAAAAATGAATTTGGGCTCAATCCCAAATCTTTATTGTTTGCTAACAGAAATGATCTTATTGAAGCCACGTACTTGTTAATAAGGGCTTTGAATCCAGCCTTCAGATCATGAACAAAGGAGTATTTTGTTTGTTTGAAAAACCCACCACAAGGCCACGTTCAGAACAAAGGGGAAATGAAAAAAGGAAATGTTCCCTTTTGCAGTAGCCCAGGTTTGTGTTATTTCAGCTGACACCTGCACAGCACCAATTGACAAACTCCACTGACTGCTGCAGAGGTGAGTGCAGTTCAGCTGCCAGTCTTTAGAGGTGTACAGAAATACCAGATCAGAGGCTTTTCATTAAAGTGCCTTTCATCATGCACATCAGTAAGTCAGCATTACACCTGAAAACACCGGCAAAAAAAGCAATAAGATCCACTCAGGAGGGTTTCTAAGGATGTCTGGCCAGTGAAATGAGGCAGTGAGGGCTTTGCTGTAGTGCCTGTAAATCCCTTCAGTCTAAGTCACTGACATGTGGGGTATTTTGGGAGCTGTAGGAATATCCCTGCAGGAAAGGATGTGAACCAGCTGGCTTGAACCCAGCCACAGTGGGACCCTCACAACTGGGAATCAGCTCCAGTTCAAATGATTCAAAAGGGTGACTCTGCCTCTTGACTCCAGAATAGAAGAGATGAAACTTTGCTCTGGGTGGTTCATAAGCACTTTGACTCTCCAGAGAGCAGGGGAGAAGGGAATGATGGCAGAAAAAGGAACAGAAAAGGAAACTGGTATGTTAAGGTGATTATAACTGAAAGCAAAAACCTGTAGGGCAATATGAACAGTATTTTACTGGGGGACAAAACACAGCTGCTTTTGTTTTGGGTGTGGAGGAGAGAAGGGTGTGCCTGGGATGTCAGGTTAGGGGTCAGAGCTTTATACTGATCTGACATGAATTCTTCTTTGATTTTTCTGGAGCTTTTTTCTGTAGGTATCTGCATGTCATTAATTTTAATTGCTTACAAACCTGCTGGAGGCAGGGATAAAGCCTGGCTGGAATACGCTGATGTAGATTCACAGTAATGGTGCTGAAGTCACAGCTCAGCAGCAGCTACAGGCTGCAGGGCAGCACTGCTGGGAGGGCACTGCCCGCTTATTGTAGAGCCACAGGATGGTTTAGGCTGGAAGGGACCTTAAAGATCATCATGTTCCACCCCTGCCATGGGCAGGGACACTTTCCACTAGCCCAGGGTGCTCCAAGCCCCATCCAGCCTGGCCTTGGACACTTCCAGGGACCCACAGCTTCTCTGGGCCAGAGACAGATGCCTCTGGATGGTGTCCCTTCCTTCCTGTGTGTGTCAGCACAGCTTGGTGCCCTTGCCAGGTGTGCTGAGGGTGAAGTGATCCCCCTGCCCATGTTGCTGGTCCCAGTGCTGACCCCGAGGAACACCACAGGTCCCTGCTCTGTGCTC